>NC_133436.1:22958668-23258668 GCF_011762505.2 Arvicanthis niloticus | reverse complement strand
AGTAATAGTTGATTTTAAAAAAGTGTTTTGTGTTCTATATTTAAACTACATCTGACCAAACTGTTTCATATCTAAAAAAAAAAAAAAAAGGCTTGTAAAATTTCTCCAAGGATAAAAACCCAAGAAGCTGGGTAGTGGCTGAAAGTAGAAAATCAGGAACTTTCATACCTATCCTTACTCGTGCATTTTTTTCTAATCCAAATATCCTACATCATTTTTCTGAGTTAGTCAGCATTGTAGAGACTTTGAAGACTATAAGAATTATCTTAGTTCTGAATAGGTCAAACCCTAGATCTTTGAGAAATACTCAAAAAGCACAAAGAATGAGCCCCATGGAGAGTCCAGATGTCTTCTGGACACAATGACTTGGATACTATATACATGAATTATGTAATAGAAAGACTAACAGCTACCTTCAGTGTCTCATACATCCATGTTGGTTCTACTTGCACAATGATGGACTGTAAGTGCAATGTGTTTGTACATTTTGTAAAGATTATCCTTTTGTTATTCAAATGCCCCTATATCTGGTTACAATCTAGACATGCCATTGTAATGCTTATTCTCAGTATCTTTTATTTCAGTTTATATAAACATCGCTCCTCATTTATTCTCTGACTTGTCAATAAAGACTGTTCAGCCAATGGCTAGTCAGAAGAGAGAATAAGGATGGGATTCTGCCAGACAGGGCAAGGGGATTGAGAGAGGCAGATGGGGAACTCTCCCATAGAAAGGTCTGGGAGAAACGCCATAAAAAAGCACCTGAAGCCCAGAGAGCCAGACCAATACTAAAATGGAAGTATCTTGGGGCTTTTGGCTTGAAGGTAGTCAGATTAGCTCAGAGAATTAGAATAGATTGTTAACTGCTCAGTTATTGAGCCATACAGTCTATCAAATACATCTTATAGTCTCTGTCTCATTTAGTGGGAGCTAGCCAGGGACAGAGACATTTTAAAACAGCCACTTTTGAAAATGTATTTACCATGGACAGACACCAACTAAAATGTATGTCTTGTCAGGCTCTACTTAGCTTTGCCATACTATGGGCTCTGCTTCTCAGTGAGTCATGGCACTTGTGGCTGATTCTCACTTGAAAGTGAAGAGATATATGTTTTCTGGACCTATGTCCCCAGGTGTCTGAATTTAGAGACTGTCATACAAACATGAGAACAGACCTAAAAATGTATTCAATGAAAAAGCAGAAGAAACTCCAGGCACCATAAAGCATCGCCAGGGGCAGGGATGCCTGGGCTATGACCAGTTTCTACTAAGTGTTCAGTAGTACTGCCAGGTAGATCCTGCGGTGTGATCAACTCAGAAGTATTTTTATGAAAAGCACATGACACAAGCCTGAACATGTCTATGGACAGACATTGTCAATGTTATTATGTAAAAAATTTTGAGGTGTTTTCTGGGTTAGGGTGGGTTGGTGGAATGTAATACAACTGAAAAGATGAAGACCGACTTCTGCTTTTGAAGGGCAAATGTAAGAACAGGCAGATGTTTCACATAATAAGGTCTGTAGGCCAAAATATATCAACATCTGCTTTCTGCCCCCAGTAGAACTTGTATTGTTTGGCTCATGAAGAAATAAATATTATAGGTCCCAACCGACTAATTAAGAGCATACACAATACAAGCATTGAACAAATACTGATCAAAGACTAGAGCATCTGGCTTTTTGGCAGTGGGAGGGTAGGCAGTCAAAGGCAGTGGGAAATGATTCAGAGAACTGCAGAGAAATCAAGCAGTATTGTTCTTTTAGCTAACAAGGTCATGCTATCATGCAATAAATAAAATAAGATAAAATAAAACAAATGTGCATGAAACAGTCTCTGTAATTTTAATTTTTTTATCTTTTATTATGTCCCAAATTATATATTAAGTGTAAGCATGCTCTCAGAAAGGCACCTATGTTCTTTACATCTAGCTTCACCCCAATTAGAAGAGACACCATTCTATTTTCTGTAGAGATAGGTACTCAGATTTTATATAGATGCAAATATATATATATATACATATATATATGTATATATATATATATATAGTGAATATATGTACATACATACATACACACACACACATATATATACACACATGCACACACACACACACACACACACACACACACACACACACACACACATATATATATATATATATATATATATATATATATATATATATATTTCTATGTAGCTTGTACTATTCACCATAACTTCTCTAAGGCTAGCCATGCACTGGTTACTGTTATGGTTGTTACTGCTGCAGTTCATAGTATAATAGTATTCCATGATATAATGTCATCAAAGTTCATTTTTCATCCTCCCAATGATGACATTTCATTGTTTCTAGTTTGGCATTTTATGACTAGGAGAATTTTTTTATTACCATCATATCATTCTGTTTGATGTTTTATGAATGAGGGAATTTTTGTCAATGTTTGCTTCTTTCTCTTGGGTATGAAAGCAGGATTGAGATGTCCTTGTATGATAGGACATGTTTAAATTTAATAGAAGTGGCCATATGATTCTCTGACTGTGTATTTTACTTCCATCTCTGTCACTTTTTCATTGCTGTGATCAAACACCCTGACAAAAGAGTTTATTTTGGCTTACAGTTCCAGAGGGATCCAGTCCATCATGGAAGGGGCAGCATGGCTAGCACGAGCTGGAACATGACTGAGCACATCACATCTGTAACCAGGAAATGGAGAGTAAACAGAGAACAGGGCTGAGCTATAAAGCCCCAAAGCCTTTCCCAGAGACATACAGCGTCCAGTGAAGCTCCACCTTTCTCAAGGATTCAGACACTTTCCAAGTAGTGCCACCAGCTGAAGACCAAACATATGAAGTGGGCAGTGGGGTGCAGGGAGGGGGAGGCTGCATTTCACTCTGAAATCTCCACAAGGCTCTGCCAGTGTGGAAGAGTAATGGTCTCCTACACCCTTACCAATCTCTTATACCCTTTACTTGTCAACGCTCTAACGGGTCAGGGGTTAGGGAGTCACAGTTCAGTTTCCCTGCATATTGTCCTGGAATGAATCTTATTTGGATGAAATGGCTGTAATGTTTTCCTGTTGATTAATAGGTTAGGTTTGTTCTCTAAGGCTCTGCTCCTCACCTGTAAAACAGTGACTGGTAGTATAGTGTCTTGTAATTGCTATAGGAATATGAAAAGATAATGCATTCAAAGTTATGATACCAACACCTGGCAAATACAATGATTAAGAAATTATATTATTTATTTGCTAACATTATATATATATATATATATATATACATATATATATATATACATATATACACATATACACACATATACACACATATACACACATATACACACATATACACATATACACATATACATATATACATATATACATCATACATACATCATATATACATCATATATACATACATACATATACATATATATATATGTATACATATGTGTGTGTGAAAATAACTGTCAGTAAATATGGTCCTGGGCTTTTGTAGTTCACTGACTGGCAGGAATTGAGAACATATGTCACCTAGAAGCAGACATACAAATAGATGGGAAGGAATACTCTCATGAAGAGGTAGTAATAAGAGCCATTAGCTGTCTGATGTTTGTATTTGCTAAGTGCATCCTATATGCCTTTTCCATTTTGATATAGCATAAAGGGTAAAGGGATTTGAATCTCCTTTCTTGTGTTTACCTAGTGAATAACTAATGGTTAGCAAACTGTAAACAGGCTATAGCTAAGTTTAAAAGACCTTTGGACCATCAGTGATGAAGTGGCAACTCCATCACAGTGGCCAACACATACCATGATTTCACACCAGTTGCTGAACTTAGTTGTAAAAAAAACAACACATTTTCAACAACAGCCAAAGGTGAAAAAGCAACAAAGCTTTTAGCAATCTATGGAAGAACATGAGAATTTAGTCTAAATATTATTTCTTGTGAATAATAACGCATGGGAGGTGTTAATCTGAAAGTAACCACCCATCTTTGAAGCCAGAAAAACACTCTCTTGGGAACTAGTGCACAAACCTCATAATCTGTTTGAGATAAGACTAGTATGCAATTAAAATACATACTTGAAATATGTAAATTCAAGTTATTGTAGAATATATGTAATCTTAAAGTTTAGAGATGGTCACACAACCTTGAACTCATTGCCACAAACAAGATAAGGAACATGGCCCTCCTCATTAAAGGTCCTTTCGTTGTTCAAGTCTTTATCTCCCCTAAGTTGTGCTGCAGTTCCATCCCAAGCAAACACATATTTGCTCTCAGTTACTCTGAGTTAGACTGCACTCCCTCTGCTTTTCTATGAATGGTGTCTTTCCCTACATACTTTGTGTCTAGTTTCTGACTCTCAGCATGATAATAACATGACTCCTCAAGGTCACTGAATGATATCAATGGTTCATTCTAGTTTACTGCTGCATAGTTTTCTAACCACAGGCTATTTATTGAACTATTATTTAAACATTTGGGTTATTTCTACTGTTTAGATATTATAAATAGGGCTGCTGTCACCATTTATGTACATACCTTTGTATGAGTGAGTATGTTCTTGTCTTATATAAAAATGCCTACAAGGAAATGGCTCAAACATGTCATGGAAGTTTTTAAAAAAACATGTGAACTTTTCCAAAATAGTCACACTTAATTACATTCTCCATGGGGAATGAGAATCCTCAGTGTCTCACATCATTGAACATTCTGGATATGGACATTTTTGCTATCCAATTATAGTTATGTTTGTTTTTCTCTGGTGTCTAGTGAGAGCCCTTTTCAGGTGTTTATTTACAATCCCTGAATCTTTGTTGATGAAATGTGTGTTTAATTATTTTGTTCATTCTTTAGTTTTTGAAATAAAACACTGAGCTCTAAGAGAGAAAAAATCCATGAAGTCTTTAACCTTATATACTTTCTAAATTTTTTCTCTAGTTTATTATTTCAGTCTCATAATAGTGTCATTTTGTGGGTTCACATATGTGTACATGCACACAGGTGTGCTTGTGTGTGTGTGTGTGTGTGTGTGTGTGTGTGTGTGTGTAGGTAGGTAGGTAGGTAGGTAGAAAGAAGGTTAACAGAGGTTAATCTGGGATGCCTTTCCTTGTTAAGTGCCATCCACTTTCTTCCTTCCTCCCTCCCTGCCTTCCTTCCTTCCTTCCTTCCTTCCTTCCTTCCTTCCTTCCTTCCTTCCTTTCTTCCTTCCTTCCTTCCTCCCCTTCCTTCCTTTACACCTTCCCTTTCTTTCTTGAGACAAAGTCTGACCCAAAGCTCATACAATAGGCTCAGTTGGCTACCTAGAAAGCCCCATGAATATGTCTGTCTCTGTCTTGCCAATGCTGGGATTACAAACAGGGACTACCACTCTTGTTTTTTTTTTTTTCCTCTGGTTGCAGGAGGGTAAACTCAGATCCTTATGTTTGTGTGTCAAGCACTTTACTGATAAATGTAGCTTCCTAGGCCCTCTAAATAGCATCTTTTAAACACATACTGTTTTCAGTGTTCAAGAAACTCAATTATAATATTTTTGTTCATGTTTAGTGCTTTAGTATATAATTTAATGCATCTTTGCCTAATATGTCCTAGTGGTTTTCTCTTATCTATAGTTTCTTCGGAAAGTTTTATAATTTCAGTCTCCTAACTTAGGTCTACAACCCTGTTTGACCTTCTTTTGCTGATAGATATACATCTGCTTCAGATCCATATAGAAATAGAGGACTGTAGGTGTGTCTAACTGCTCTGCCATCATTTGTATGAAGTGTATTATTCCCCCACTGAAATACCTGGACCAGAGTGCTGTTGTTAGACATTATCTGGTTCAGTTATGTATTTAGCCTTTTTCTTTTGTTTTTCATTTTTTGGTTGGTTGGTTGGTTGGTTGGTTGGTTTTCAGACATGATCTTTCTATAAAACCCAGTCTGATTTCAGATCCATGAAAATCATCCTGGTTCCATTTCCCATGTTATAATCACCAGCATGTGCCATATACTTAATTTTATCTGGTTATGTTTGTGCCTGTACTGTGCCATTTTGGTTCTTGACACCCTATAGTAAGTCTTAAGATAGATACTGCACAGTCGCCAATGTCTTATTCTTCCTCAGATTATCTTTAGGACTTCTTTCTTGTTTGTATTTGAGTGAGTCTTAAAATCTGATTGCTCCGATGTGGCCAGTAAGCTGTTAGCCTTCTCATTGGCACCGACTGAAATCAACGATTTATTTAGAGGAAACTGGTATTATCTCAATATTGAAAACTCTAATTTACAACATAGTTTGTTTTTATATGTATGTAATTTAATTCAGGGATTTTTAAAAATTTTATAAGCCTTAATCTGCTCTTGCCAGATTCATCACTGAATTGATGCAGTTTTATGGTATTTCTTTTAAATTTTCACCTTCTGATTGCTCTGATTGATTGAATTGATTTTATGATTGACAATCTTGTGTGACTCAAGAAGAAGACTTCCAGGACTCTTTTTGGTTGTTTATCTGTTAATTCTGTGTTCTAGTGAAAATCCAGTAACAATTAAAATGATCTTCAAACTAATAGTAACGCTAAAGAAAATAGAATATCAAATATAAAGAACAGTAAATATGCCTAGGACAACAATATAACATCCAAGGAGGAGGCCTGTGCTAAGACAGTACCTAGGCAATCTTGGTTGTACACATCTGTAATTCCAGTACTCAAGAGGTAGAGGCAGGAGGCTCAAGAGATGAAGATCACTCTCAACTTCATAGTAAGGTTGATGCCAGCCTGGCATATATGAGAACCTGTCTTAAAGAAATTAGAAATATAATAAAATAAAATAAGCTACCAGTGTCTGGTGGAGAGGGCATGGTTGTGACTCAGCATAGGTAGGAAAATCACTGTGGAGCCGCTCAAATGGAACTTTCTGGAAATTTCACCTCTTGGCTGCCAGGAAAAGTTTCTGGAGAAGATATTATTAGCCTAGAGAAGTTCCACTAGGAAATGGCCAGTGGCTTTTCTCGGAGTTGTTAGTGAGCTAGGCACTGCTGGCCAGTGTGTACTGATGGAGTTTAGTGTGACAGAGGCCATGCTGGACTGACATAAGCCAGTCTGGACTGAACCACTGACCAGGGTCTTCTTTTTCCATATACTATGTCTCTCTTTCAGATTCTGAGCATGTGGAACACAGCTATGGTTACCATACCCTCACCTGATGATTCTACCAGTTTTGAGGCATTTTTCTTCTCTTTATCAGGAGTATTGTTTCATTGATAACTTTCGGGGAATGACATATACTGTGAATTTCACCCTGTGGTGTGGATTAATTAATATTCTTATGAATATTCTTGAGCTTTATTCCAGAATGTGGCTAAGTCACTTGGAAATGTTACAATCCTTGAAAAGGAGTTTTATAGTCAAAATGGGGCAACAGAAGCTTCTGGTCTGAGGTTAATTATTTACTTAAACTAACCAAGGCCTTCAGAGTGTATGGCAAAGGGCTTTATGAATGATATGGTTTTCCAGTCTGACTGGTGGCATAAAGCACTGTCCCTACACCTGTGGGAGTAGAGAAAACTAGTTCTTCAGAAGCACTCACTAGGGCCCTTCTTTGGGGCTTCTGGTAGTTTCTGTCCATGAGTTTGATCAACATATTCCTTATCTGGACTCTGAAAGCTGCAAGTTTATACCCTGTGCACTCTTCCACCTTGAACTAGCTGCCCACGGCATCTAATTCTTATTTCAGTCTCAGATGCTCTTTCTGGGTTTCAGGCTACACCACAGACTGAAAACGCCTTTTTCTACTCTACTTGGGATTCTATATGAATGAACTGGGTAACTCAAAGGTAATACAGATTACACTAGAGAGATGGCTTAGTGGTTAGGAACACTTGTTATTCTGCCTGGGAACTGATACTGGTTTTGACTCACCCATATAGGGTAGACCTATAAGTGCAGCTCCAGCAGATCCAATGCCCTCTTCTGGCTTCCATGTGCAACACACACACACACACACACACACACACACACACACACACACACACACACAGCTGGGGAGGAAATAAAGGAGAAAGCATACATGTGCACGCATAATAAATATATACACATTTGTATACACATGTATACATATGAAATATTTGTAATTTATGTATCATAATAAAGTATAATAATAAAAATTATGCATTAGAATTCTGAAGTTATTAGGCAAAATATAAAGTGTCATAAGGTTTGGTGTCCTGGGAGGGATTTTTCTCTGCTTCAGTTATCACCTTGCTCCTCCTTGTCTCACTCCCTTAGGTCTGCTTCATGAGAGCACAGATTCAGTTCGTGAAGACAGAGCTCTGATCAGGTCTTTTGCCTTGAGACAATTACATTAGAGATTAAGTTTCAACATAAGAATTTTGGGGAGACATCAACATTAGACAATAATATCCCTCAAGACCACAGGCTGAGGTAGTCTTACGAATGACCTTATTTATTCCTGGGTCTCAAGAATCACTCTTTTAGTTATCAGTTGCTAAGGGATTCTCAACAACCCTCACTCTTCTTAACTTTCCTAAGAATAAACTAAATCCTTGTTACAATAATCTGGGTATTTGGAAACTTCCATATGGACATTTTCTCCTAAAAAATGAGGCATAAACAAAAGATTTTATAAAAGGCTGTTGGTCTCGAGCATTTTTTCCAGACTCTTGGAAAAACTAAAATTTCCTAACCTTTAGGAAAAGATATTGTATAAGAACAAATAATTTTCTAAAATGAATGAACATAATTTTTAAATATTTCAATGCACTTTTCACATGTTCATTTAACCCACAACAATTTGGAGATAATTTAGATTATATGAATATGTACTTGTTTTAACATTTGAAGTTCTGTATTTTAATCCCAGGTGTGACATTAATGATCAGAACAAACAATAAATAGATTCAACATCTATCAGTTGGCATCCTTTGGGATTTTCCTATAGTAGTGCAAGCAATTCACAGTAGCATCCAAAATTTCAGTGGTGAGACACTAAAGACTCAGAGGATCAGGCCGAGTGTGGTACTGTCACTCCCCAGATGCATGTATTTAAGAAAAATTTGACTTCATGGATTTTACCATGACAAGTCTGAGAACATACTAATTATATCATCACACAGGTATTGCTTTCTGAACCAGAGGGATTCCAGGTTCTTGATCTTTTATTCAAAAAACTGAAAAAGTACAGGCAAAACAGCAAAGCAGCGTGGGATTTTATTCAAAAGCAAAATGAAGTTTAAAGGATATTGCAGGCCATGATGGACCTGAGCAAGATTTGCTTAAAGGTCCTCGTTCTTGCTCACGGTTTCCTTTTCTAGGTCCAATAAAAGAAGAAATTGGTTGTTGTGGGGTAGAGTGGTTTCCTGTTTTGATTGATAGACATGGGTTATGTAAGCTGTTCCCACTTCATGTTCTTTCCCATGATGCATTTGACTTTAATCATTTGCCCGTCCAACCATTTCAAAGCATAAGATAACAAACATTTCTCTTAAGTTTCTCTCAGAAGACAAAATATAACTCACTGTACATGCACCCAAAGCCAGTACAAAATGGATTGGTCACTGCTTCTATTTCTATGATATGTTCCAGACTATCACAGACAGCATTTGTCAGGGAGCTATTAGTAGTTACTAAGACACAAAGACTAGTTTGTCCTGTGTTGCAGGGAGACATATGTAGTTCACTACAGGAGGAAGTCCTAGCTACCAAAATTCTTCTTATACCTGTCTACCGCCAAGAGGCCGGGTGATGCTATGTTTAGGAATATGTCTTCTCAGCTGGAAAATGTAATATTTAATGTTCATTGAGAAAATACAAGAAATATAAAACTACATCCATGATTGAAGAAATAACTTTACTTAGATGCTATAATTATGGAAACAAGAAGCAACTCTAGGTACCAGATCTAAAAAAAACCTGAGACTACACAGAATGGCAGTGTAGTATAACTTTAATGACAACTCCTGTCCGATCCCCCTTTAGCTGACTTAATGTGTTTATAAGGATTATAGGCTCAAGCTACCCACAAGAGCAAAGTAAAATATAATGAGTCCAGCTGGACAAGATTTCATCTGCTTGACAGTAATAGGTCATTACAAAATTGCTAGAGCAAGGCAATTTTGTATGATGTAAAAATTTTGGTGAGCACAAAACTGTCCTGACCTCTTCACCCCCAGTTTGTGGATTTGGACATTGTTTGTCACCAGTTTCTATTCATGTATCTTTTCATTCTACATGAGAAGGGTTTCTCACTGTCAGAGCACCATGCTCAATGCTAGACCTGGAGACAAAGAAAACAAGAGAATTTTGAGCATGAGAAAACAAGTTCTGAGAAGGAAAGACAGCAGTTAATAAAATATTGAAAGAATAGCCATAGAATGCTCAGATGTCTAAGACTATGAAGAAAAGCATCACAGTGCTGGAGAAATGGTCTACAAAGTCTAAGTGCATGTGCATAATTAGAAGGGTTTTTAGTATTCTTACATATCATTAAGAAAAAATGAATTTTTTTGTTGGGAAAAAGACTGAAACAGATGATCAGAGTATTTTTCTAAAAGATATTGGATTTCTACAACCATAAGAGTTTAACTTATGCTGAAGTATTGGGTACATTTCTTTAAGTACCATCCTTTATATATGTATATATTTATATTATATATTATATATATTATATAATATATTTTAATAATTATAAATATTTATATATTACAAATATATAAATATATTGTATATATTTTTACTATATGAATATATATCTATAAAGTATATAATTTATATTATACATATTTTACATATATTTATATTATATCATATTATATAATCATAATGTTTTTACATATGACTTATTAATTACACATTACCTATTTTATATTATACATATTTTACATATATTATATTTATATTATACATATATATTGCAGCATACTTTACACAGAAAATATACTGTGTAAAGGAGAGAGTGGTAAAAGTTTTGTATATACTAATTTGTACATCCCTCACTGACAGTTATGAGATAGGCTTTCCAGATCCCTCCCCTAAGATACTCAAGTCAGCTATGGTGGTGCATGCTTTTAGTCTAAGCACTCGGGAGCAGAAGCAGGGGGATCTTTGTGGGTTTTGGGGCCAGCCTGCTCAACACATTGAATATCAAACACACCAGGGAAATCCTGTCTCAAAAAAAGGGAAAGATTTTTTTCTCCAGTTCAGAGGTTCATTGTTATTTTGTGCAATACGAAAATGGTATATACTCACAATAATAAAAGTATTCTATGAAAAATATTTTTTCACTGAATTTTGAGGATTGGCAGGTACTGTTTGCACTATTAAACATCCTGCCTCCTTCAACTTTCAATAGCCTCTCGTCTTAATTTTCAATGGATGATCTGACCTCATGTTTCACGAAGAGTAGACATAATCATACCAATCATACAGGAACTCTTCTACCTTCCCATGATTCATTCTGTACACTGGCCTGCATCTGTCTCCATGTTCTCATTCTGTTACAGCAGGCACAGCCCTCAAGGGCTATCACAACAAAGCATCAGAGACTGGATGTTGTCTTAGACAACAGAAGAGTTTGTTCTCACATACCTGGAGCTAGGAGTCCAAGGTGAAGTTCACAGGTTTGATGTCTTCTGCCGATCTTCTTCTTGGCTTGCAGATAACAACTCCCATTGTGTCTCTATGTAGTTGCACTCTCTGTGTGCATTTGTAGTTAGATATCTCTTTTTAAAAAATAAAGCTTTGTTTATTTTATGTGAACACTGAATCACTGCCATCCACTCTCACATGGCCTCATTTTCAGCTCTTTGAAGACCCCCTTCTCTAAAAACAGTCACATTACAAAGTGTTGTGGTTAAGATATCAATGTAAGTGTTAGGATTGACCATGCAATTCTGCCTGCAATACAGCATTGAAAATGGTCTTATTCTTGTGAAAAAACAATCCCTCTGTATGCGAGCTGGCTCTTCCCGTGTCCTCTACCACCTGTAAGGAACGATGTAGGCTCATGCATGGGCACGTGTGTCTGTGTTGTTTTGTGGGTCCGTGTGTCTGTCACAGCTCAGTTGACTGGAACCGTGGCTCAGCATGGCAGAAGAAGCAGTGTGGGATCTTTTACTGAGTTGGTTCCACACTGCATTGGCAGGCACTATGGGCCCCATTTGGCGGGGGAAGTTTTCACTCAGTCTGAAGTTTCGTGGGGTGCACAGCTCTTGGATTGGGGATCCCTGGAGGTAACCAGAGACCAACTGGTCTCAAGCCCTCGGGCTCTCAGACTGCTGAGAGGCCACGGAAGGACTGAGATGAGGGGGCATGTGAGAGCAAGACCAGCTAGCCCACAGCCGAGAGAAATGAGGGGGAGGAGAGAAGAAAGAGGCTCTGGCAGCACCGTGAAGAAGAAAGGTTATTGTACTTGCTTGGTTGCATGGGTGATTGAGTCCCATGTTGGTCGAGCCATCTTTTGTCAGGGGTGGATGTCTCAGGGTAGGAGAGGCAAGCACAGGGCTCTCAATGAGAATCTCCATTCTGGGCCCCAGCCTTTGCGGGTGGGGGAGAGCATGGCGACAAGTCCATGCGCTGAGATTGGCCACCATCTTGGGGTCTTTGGACACCGACAGGATGGAGGCAGGGAACGTGCAGGTATGCACTGAGAAGGGAGAGCTCTGGTGTCAAGGCTCATGGGAAGTATACCTGTTTAGCAGACTTGGCCAGGACGGTTCTTGTAGACTCTTGGGATGTCGGGCCTGACATGAGGTCTAATCTCCATTCCACCTTCACCCTTCAGTCATGTACACAGGTGGAGGGCATGATGAACAGGCCCTAGGCCCTAGAGAGATTTACATACTAATAAGGTACCTGAAGGCCAGAGGGTGGAGCCAATTAAGCATTCCTCCCCAGCCCCTCCCCCCTCTTCCCCTCCCTATTTAACTCAGGTCCACCCTGGGTTTTAGGGGGTGTGCATCCAGATCTATCCACCATCTACCATGGCAATAAACCGGTTTTGAACTTCCTCGTGTGTTGGGGCTGTGCTGTGAGGAACCATGGAGAGGCCTTTAGTTAGTAAGCAGCCGGGCCTAACTTCCATCTGGAGGAACCCAGGGTGTTCCCAGCCAACTGCACCCAGTGTGGCGTGAGGAACCCTGCAGTTCCCCAGCCATTTTTTACCTATAGCTGGCGCCCAAAGTGGGGCTGGGATAGCCACACAGCCACAGGAACTGATACCGTGGGAAGGTGAGCCCCCAACTCTGGAAACAAGCAACCTGGTTTTTCCTCCTGCGTTTTCAGTCAGAGCCATTGTGCAGATTTAAATAAGCTGAAGGAACAACTGATACCTCCTGGCCAGAGCACTCTCTGGTGTTGGTTGAAGGTTCCTCTGGCCTCTGCTTAAATCCCAACAGCCCATGACGGGCATTGGCAAAGACTCTCTATCTAGACTCTCTTTAAAACAAAAAGAAAAAACCTGGTAATGCAGCAGCCATTTAAAAGCCACAGGGTGGCTGCCAGTCCTTAAATCTTCGGGAAGGCTTGGCACTCTTGGACCATTGTGGAATCCCCCAAAACCAATAGGCCAAAGGAATGTTCCCATTGGACAAAGCATTTCTCCTCTTTTCTGTCATGGGCAACTCAACATCACATTAAAAAATCACCTCAGGCCAGACAAATATATGCCCTACTAAAGTCCCATGGAATAAAAATAGGCAAAAAACAAGCCTCCTTGTTTTGGGAGGAAGTCCTTCAGATAGCACCATGCATGGCAGAGGACAATACTTATAGTCCAGACTCATGGAGCAAAGTAGCTTCCCTTATCAAAAACAGAGATTAAAAAAAAAAAAAACCTGTGAGTTTTTTCAGATCTTAGCCACAATTCAGCAATGTATAGATCATCTAAAATTGGACAGACTGAGAACAACAGCATAGCTCCTGGGCCCCCTCAATCAAATGAACCCAAAGATCAAGGTCCCCAAAATCACCCTGTTTCAGACCTCAAACACCCTTTACTTCCCCTAAATAGAGCCCTTATATACAGTTTTGGGGTGGGTTAGGGTCTGACAGCAGATAACGTCTATTGGCTTGACCTGAGAACTTGTAGATACCTCATCTGCGTGTGGGAGTGCCTGAGGGACCATTCCTCATGACTGATGGTCATAAACCTCTCTATGGGAGGGGTTGTTGGAGGACTGAAGCTAAGTGAAAAGAATCAGGGCCTGGGAGCAGAGCTGAACTCCTGCTGTCCTATAAAGGTTCTGGGGTTCGAAACTCATGCTCAACCAAACACCCAGCTGCTTCTCACAGCCTACTGCCCTATATATATGTTTGTCACATTATCTGCTTTATTTTCCCACAGTCTCATTCATGTGTCCCAACTATTCTACACTTTCTGACTGAGGTCTTAAGAGCAGCCTCTCTCACCTACCTCCAAGTTCCTGCTTAAATATTATCTCAGAGCAATAAAGGCTAATCACATTATCATTGCCATATTCAAAAATTATATTCTCTTACATCATTTAGTTCCCTAGTTTTCTATATGATGCTTCTGATGTTTGAAATGATTAAATTTATGTATTCCTTAAGTTCTTCTTTACCTATTCTCCCATACAGAAAACTTGGTGGGGGCAACAACTCTATGGTTTTACTCACTTTTGAATTTTTATCATCTGTGATGTAGAAGGAAAAATCCTAGTTATGATGACATATTTCCTCCACCACATATTTACCATCTTAATTCAATTATGAAACAAAGCTGGATAACACATCATTGAAGTGCATATCTATAGAGTGATTTTAATCCAGCAACATGGCTACTCTGGCTGGAATACAGACATGGCCTTGTAATTCCTCTACATTATAGACACACCCTTAGTACATGCCTTTCATCCCAAACAATGAAGGTAAAGTTGGCTTATAGAAGAAAGCAACCATATTTGAAAGAGATTTCTAATTGAGGGACAGACTAAGTGATGAATCAGGGAAAGATTTGATGGAATGAATCAGAGACAGAATACGTCCAACTCTTAGGAAGAGATAGGAAAGAGAAGCAACAAGAGAGTGCAGAGAGAAAAGGAAACTGCTTACTGGGAGAGTTTTACAGAGACAAATCAAAGAGAGAACAAGGTAGATATAGGTGAAGACAGAATCAGAAGGGGCCAGAAGATTAGAACATATTGCCAGAGTCAGAGACCAAATGAAGAAAAAAGTCAAAGGCCAAGAGAGAAGCCAGATTGAATCTCGTTGGAGAGGAGTTTGAGTCAGAACAGCTGAACTGAACCAGCCAGTCAGAGTGCAGAAAGAATTAGAAAAGGTGAGCTCATTCAGCAGTAAGTCTCGGAGACCAAAGACATCCTAAGCCTAGATAAGTTTGTAAAGAGGATAGAAGCTTCCAGGACTAGGCCTTGGTTAGCAGACTGAGGAGTAAGCCTCTGAGACAGTTACTACAGGAAAATAAGGGTTACATTTACATGCATCAGCATTTGGCAGTGGAGTGTACTTCAGCTATCAGTGTGACAACACCTATAGATCCGTGTAATGTTAAGTTTGTTTTTTCCTCAGAGGCCCTGAGTAAAATATATGACTCAGGCCTACTCTATACCAGATGGACTCTTGGCCACGCTGTAAGAGGATCAATTTTCTTACTAGACTAGTTCCATTATAGACAAATTGTATTTAATATCTTAATTTCTGCAACCCCATTAATTAATTTAGTCATGTGACTTGGAAATAAGGGAACGTGTCTTTCTCATGATAAATGTAAACTTAAGCATAAAAATTAATTTAAAGATTGGAACATTTCTTCTCAAGGCTAAAATTGGATTTTCAAGTAATTTCTTGGGCAAAATGACATCCTTGGAGACTTAGGTATTGAACAGGGGTATGAGTAACCTCTGTTTATAAGAAAATGTTTAAATTGTGATTATTCTTGAAATAATCAGTTAATATAGTACTGTCACATTTAACCTTTATAAGATATCAGGTTTCAAACATATAATATATATAAATTCAAAATGTATATAATTTTACTAATGTTGTAGAAATTTTTCAATGACTTCATTAAAACCTTCATTTAGAGAAAGAGAAACTAAAGAGAAATCCATTTTTAAAAACCTGTCAGAAACATATTCGTTTTAAGGCCGTGGGTGTGGTTCGCCATTAGAGAGCTTGTGTAGGTTCCAGAGAGCTTCAATTTGACCTTGAGCACTGCCTCCTCCCACAAGGGCACTTTAATTAAGATTATTTCTCATTCTTTCACTTATTTGCTAAAATTGACATCTAACTTCAACAATGTTCTGGGGTTCTTCAGAACATTTTCTCATGTGTATTTGTTAGGAATTGCTACCTTTGAAAGGGAATCAAACTAAGTCATTACCTAAAGGCTCTAGGTACAGCCCTGCAATTCTCTACTCTCAGTTGGATGTGAAAAGATAACATGAGATAGATTTTTTTTAAAGGAGAACACATGATGCTAAGCACTTCTTTAGAGTTGTAAACATGTGTGTGTGTGTGTATGTGTGTGTGTGTGTGCATGTGTGTGTGCACCCGCTCACGCATGCGCGCGTGCACAAGCGCAGGAAGGTGCATGTGTGTTCATGTGCATGTAAAGGAAAGAGAAAAA
The DNA here is from genome assembly GCF_011762505.2 of Arvicanthis niloticus. Lineage (NCBI taxonomy): Eukaryota > Metazoa > Chordata > Mammalia > Rodentia > Muridae > Arvicanthis > Arvicanthis niloticus. Next base: position 23,242,052 of record NC_133436.1, on the reverse strand, counting down.
CCTTGCCTTTTGTTTTTTGGCTACTATCCATATTACATTTTTGAGACCTGGAACTTGCAAAATAGGAGAAACTGGATAGTCTCCTGGCCTCAGGGAGCCTCCTATCTCTGCCTCCCAGGCAATAGCTATTGCTTCTGTTGCTAGTGCTGATGCCGCCACCGAAATTAATGTCTCCTCTTCTTCTTCCTCCTCTTCCTCCTCCTCCTCCACCTCCTTCTCCTCCTCCTCCTCCTTCTCCTTTTCTTCTTCTTCCTCCTCCTCCTCCTTTTTTCTCTTCCAGTTCTATAAGGAGGTAAAATCTCAATAAAGTGCAGAATAGTGGAAGAAAGCTAGTTGATGAGGATGGGGGTGGGGGGCATGGGACATTTCAGAACTTCCTTTTAAATCATTTGATTATGTTTATTATGAACATTCAACTCCTCACCAACCAAGATGAAGACATAAGCCCAGCATCCTGTATTCACAGTCACTGCTGTGGTTTGAATATGAAATGGTCTCTATTGGCTTATATGGAGAATATTGGGTCTCAGGTATTGATGTCATTTTTGGATGCTGTGGGAATACTAGAAGATGAAGCATAGCTAAAGGAAGTAAGCATCAAGGAACTTGATGTTTACTTACTTTCTGCTTCCTATTTTTCAGGAAATGGGAACCCTCTTTCCTGACATGTCCCTCTTGGATCGGGCTCTATCTGTGTGAGGGAGGGGGCAAGCATAGTGAATTGAAACCACAGAAACTTGAGCTAAAATAAACTTTTCTCCTCACCTGTTTTTTTTCCAACAGTTTTGTCACCGAGCCCATATGAAATTAATATTTCCACTGATACATGCCCTATTCTAAACACAATAACTAATAATCAATAGATTTCTCTACATAAGTAAACCAATGATTGCTAATTTTAAACACATTATTCAATAAGTTTTTAAATGAGAGGAAATAGTCTTCCAAACTAGACAGACTGGATAGCCCCCTAGCCTCAGCGAGCCCCTATTTCCACCTCTCCAGGCTGTGGCTGTACTTCGATTGCTGCTGCTGCCATTTCTTCCTCCTCCTCCTCCTCCTCCTCCTCCTCCTCCTCCTCCTCCTCCTCCTCCTCCTTCTCCCGTCCTCCTCTTCCTCCTTCTTCTTCTCCTCCTCCTCTTCCTCCTCCTCCTTCTTCTTCTTTTTCTTCTTCTTCTTCTTCTTCTTCTTCTTCTTCTTCTTCTTCTTCTTCTTCTTCTTCTTCTTCTTCTTCTTCTTCTTCTTCTTCTCCTCCTCCTCTTCCTCCTCCTCCTCCTCCTCCTCCTGCTTCGTCGCCTCTTTCTCCTCCTCCCACTCCTCCTCCTCCTCCTCATCCTTCTTCTTCTTCTTCTTCTCCTCCTCCTCCTCCTTCTTCTTTTCTTCCCCCTCCTAAGCCAAGGATTACATGTGCCCCATTGCCAACTTGTGTCCCATTTGCCATTCTGCATTGTGTCTAGGTCTCAAATGTATGGCACAAAGCAAAATATTTACTATGTAGGTATGGTGTGAATAAGAAATGCCCTTCAAAGGCTCATGTGTCCACTTCTTGGTTCCATGGTGGTGCTATTTGTACAGGTTCTGAAAACTTTAGAAAAAAAGGGTATAGCTGGAAGAAGCTACTCACCGGGGATGTAACTTTGAATGTCATCCATTCCTGTCAGTACTGGCCTTATTCTTTGCTACTGACCCTTTTGGGGTAAAGAACATTTTACTCTACAGTTGATTATGTCATGGATTTTGTCACAGTTCTGCAAAATTAAGTAACACAGAAAAATGCTGTCAGAAAAGGGCTTCTGTTATAACCAAACATGAGGACCTCTTTCTTAAACCTTTGAAAAAGGTCTATTGAAAGAAATTGTAAAAGTTGGAAGATGTAGACTCTAGAAAACCTAAAATACTTTAAATGAAAGCTAATAGATGACCCTGTTGGGAGCTACAAAGATCAGAAGACCTCAGGATCTTGTACTCAGCATGAACTGTGAAGCCCTAGTCCATAAGGTTTTGGGTAGGAAGATTACTTTATTGACATTTGGATTTTGTGTCATTTGTGTTATATTGTGAATTGTGTGCATTTATAAATACTTTGTGTGCTGCTGTCCCTGACTTGAGACCTTGTGGAAGTCTGAGTTTGAAGGCAGTAGACTGCTTAACCTGGTGAAAAAAATGAGAGGAAATCCCATCATTCAACTCTTCACCAGCCACGGTGAAGGAAGACATAAATCCAACATCCTGTATTCATGGCCACTGTTATGGTTTAAATATAGTCTCCATTGGCTTACATGTTGAATGTTTGGTCTTGTGTGGTGGTGCCATTTTGGGATGCTACAGGAATATTAGAAAATGAGACAAGGGAGAAGAAAAAGGCTTTGAATTTTCAGTTTGCTTAGAAAAGCTGGGGAAAAGTTAGAGCTAAGGAAGTTCTGGCTTCTGAAGAGATCACTGCTATTTAAAAGAATCCAAGATCTTTGTATTTGCACAATAGGGGAAAAATGCTCTCTGAAGGCATCCCAGGAAGTAACCACACCCTGTCAATTGCAGGTTGAGGGCAAGAAAGAGGAGTTTTATTGGAAGGGAATTTCCTGAGAAGAGAGTACTTTCATGTCACCCTGTGAACCAGGAATGCCAAGTCAATTGTGTCTCTGTGATCCTTTTTACTGTGGTCAGCTTCTAAGGCATCCAGAGGCATCTTCAGTCACAGTACAAAGCAAGAAACTACTGGCCAAGATGGCAGCAGACCATGACACTGTTCACACAAAGCTTGTGTAGACATGCAGAGTTACAAGGCCATGGTGGCTTCTACCCACATTTCAACAGAAGGCCTGGGAGTCCTGGCTGTGTCTAATGGGCGTTGAAGTCCTTGGAAGAGCCTCTGGAGAAAGCAATGTGTGAATCTGTGAAGATGAAGCTTAAGCTACAATGGAGATGCCAGGAACATGGAAAGCCTGCCAACAAAAGCTGCAGACAATGAATGGAGACACTCTAAGACAGAGGACATATGGAGAGCAAACAGCAAGGCCATAGGGGTGGGGCTGGCCAAGCTAGTTGCAGCTCATAGCATGATACCACTGCACCCAGCTGCAGGACATGTAGGCACAGGACTTCGTGTTTGTCTTCCTGAATTTCATTCTTGGGGTGATGCAATCCTGCTTTGTTATCGTCCTGTTCCTTCCCCTTAGACATGGAATATTTGCTGTGTGTCTTTGATGTGTTTCACAGAGCATCACAGGAAAGAGCCTGAAGGTAGACTTTTAAGCAATGCGAGATCTAGTTAAGACTTTGGGGACTCCAGGAGGTACACTAAATACATTTCATACTATAAAGAAGCCATGAACCTTTGGGGTGCAATACCGTGTTTTGAAAAGGAAATGTCTGTCCCATGCTCAAGTAATAGATAATCAGAATGTAGTTGGATATATTTGGGGGAGGGTATGAAAACTTTAAAAACTAGGGCCTAATTGGAGGAAACAGATAACTAGGAATGGGACTCTAGGTTATACCTACTTTCCAGTCCTTTCTTCACCCTGATTCTTGCCCATCATGAAGTCTACAGCTTCCTCTCACATGTGCTCCTGCAATTAGAATGACCTACATCACCACTGCCAAGGTTCAGGCAAGCAGAGGATGGGTGAAAACTCTCTCCTGACCCCTGGGCAAAAATAAATCTTCTCTACTCCCTTGTTCTCCCCTGTTTGTAACCATAGTGACATAAACATAAACAAATATATTTGCAATTTCAACATAGTTAGTAACATCATGATGTCTCAACACATCTATGTGTTGACTGGCTCATCCATGTAGAGAGAGAAGATTGCTGGCCGGGACTCTTGTTATTCTCCAAAATCAAAGTGAACAGAAAACCCAAGGGTAGCTGCATTTAATTTATGTCTATAAGTAGGACTTGGTGACCATTCACTGTAGGTCTCCATGTGGCACAGTTAGACGATTATTCTCAGACTCTCCTGCCAAAACCTTCTCCAATCCAAAAGCTACATTTCTTCTTGCATATATTATCTGCTGGCTTTAGTAGAAAATACCACCTGCAATAATAGAAAAAGGTGCTGTATCTAAACATTTATTCTACTCGAGATTCTGCAGCTCTTTTGCATTCTGCTCTTAATTTTCTGTCATGGAAAAACTCTATAAAGCTTTACACTGTATCTACTGCTCTTTGGCTACAACTGACAGTTTTGGAACGAGCTGGTCATCCAACACATGTGTTATCTGATACTATTGTTCTCATATTTTTTCTGTATGTATAATGTTTACAGTAAATATTTATAATTGTTAACCCACTTATGTGTAGAATTCTCCCATCGCTTATCCTGCCTTCAAATTTGGTTTTCTACTCATGCATTACTTATTGCACAGCTTTGTATCACAAAATCGGCTTTATGGTCAGTTTTATGCCAATGAAAACATACATGGAAAATAAACTGACAGTCTCAGCCTCATCAGCTGGCTTCTGGAGAAGTCCACACACTTAACCAAATTCCATTCTAGAGTTGAAGGAACTGTGGCCTTATGAAATATTAATAGTTTTTTTAAAAAAAAAAAAAAACCCTGCCAGCAACACATCTGTAACAATTTGTTATTTTCCCAGTGGGATTTGAATTATGCCTAGCATGCCCTTCTCAGGGAAGAACTTTACTATATTCCCCCCTTTCTGATTATGACCAAGAAAATTAGGAAAGAAAAAAAGTTGCTATTTTGGTGGTGGTGGAAGCTATATTTGGAGAGGAAGCTTGTGTTCTATTTGAGGCTAATTTTGGAGATGATTGCAGTGGAAATGCAGGATAACTAAGCTGGAGGCCATTAAGCACAGGGAGTTGAAAGTATTACTTACTTTTACCTGTAAGTAGCCAAACTAATTGCAGTCATGGAAAATTCTTCTGTGGCCCTTTAACGAGGCTGTAGATTCTTCATTAGACAAAATACATCCATCAGTTTAGCTTTGACCTTCTTTTGGTTGGAAGACCGAAGTTGGAAGTCTTTTTAACACTATTCTTGCTTTGAAGAAAATGAAATATTATGAGCTGATAAATGACCAGTGGCTTAGATCCTGAAGAAACAGCCACTCAACTGCTGAGAACTCTCAGGACAGGGGGGTGGTGGTGAGGTGGGGGGGGGTATCTATTGATCATAGCATATAAATTTCCTGGTCCACACTGGAAAATAACAAATGCTTGTCAGACTCGTATGTGCCTCCTAGATGAGGACTCAAGCTGTAGGAACAGAACTTTACTGCAGAGAAGACTAACACTGATGTTCATGTGTAGTGTGTGAGAGACAGATGCCAAGTTCTCTGTTAAGGTGCATGATGGGAGGATGTGGGACATGCTGGCATCATGCTGATTGTGGGATTTTACACAGTAGACAGCAAACCTTTTCCACTGAATTAATGACATTAAAAGATGAAACTCAATGCATTTTCATTGCAGAAATGTAGAGAAGCTATATCATAAAAACAGACAACTTAAAAGGTCGGAATTATTTTTAAAATGTGCTCACGATTCCAATGTGTATGGGAAATGGGTATACTTGATTACATAAGCCTTCAGGAACTTTGAAATGCATTGATGCATAACTTCCCTTTACTAAGTGAACACATGATTGGTAAGCTTTATTTTGTTCTTGTGCTAAGAACAGAGCCCAACAGCCTCAAACATGCCAGGCAAACACTCCACCACTGAACTATATTTCCAGCCATAGTAAACAATTTATATTTCTTCCATTTATCCATCCATCCATCCATCCATCCATCCATCCATCCATCCATCCATCCAGTTATTCATCTTACATCCCAATCACTGTCTGCCCCATTCCCAGTTCCTCCCCTTCCTCTCCTCCTCTGAGAGGGTAGAGGATTTCCCTGGTTATCTCCCCACCCTGGCACACCATGTCTCTACAGGGCTAGGCATATCCATTCCCACTAAGACCAGACACAGCAGTCCAGTGAGGGAAACTGATTTCATAGACAGGCAACAGCTTTAGGGACAACCCCTGCTCCAGTTGAATTTGATTGAATACCTAACTGTGCATCTGCTGCATGTGTGCAAGGAGGCCTAAGTCTAGCCCATATATGCTCTTTGGTTGGTGATTCAGTCTCTGAGAGCCCCTAGTGGTCCATTAGTTAACACTGTTGGTCTTCCTGTGGCATTCCTATCCCCTTCCAGACCCTGACTGCTTACTTACTGAAGCCTAGTATAGCTGTCATTTGAGAGGTTCAGCTGACTGAAACTGATGCAGAGACTAACAGCCTAACATTGAATGGAATTCGTGGAGTCTTATGGAAGAGTTCAGGGAAAGATTGAGGGCCCGGAAGGGGATAGGTACTCCACAGACAAGCAATTTATTTTAAATATTTCTTTATTTACTTTAATTTTATGTATATGGGTGATTTTCCTAGATGTATGTTTCTATACCATGTATGTCTAGTTAGGGTGAGTGATGAGGAACTGACAGAAGCCAGAAGAAGGCATCAGATCCTCTGAGACTAGAGTTATAAATGGTTGTGAGCCACAAGAGGATGCTGGGAATTAAATCTGGCCCCTCTGGAGACTGGCGAACTCTTGCTGGAGAAAGCACATCACCAGATGTAGGCTTAGAGGGTTTATAGCCACAATGCACTTCTTATTGTTCCTTTCTTTGCATTCTATGCACTGGTGAAATCATGACCAGGAGCTTCTTGCTCCTGCCTTCATGCCTTTGCTGTCTATATAGTCTTGCCTTCCATTCCACATAGGTACTCTGTCTTGTTGGAACTATATACCAAAATAACATCTTTATTCCACTAGTTGCCTTGGATGGGTATTTTTCAGAGCAGCAGAATATATGCATATGCATATATATATATATAATGTATTAGTTACTTTATGTATGCTATATATCAGATATTTGCATATATGCTTATATTTCATATATATATGTATATGTTCATGCTGTCCTTGTATGTATATATGCTATTGTTTGTATGTCATATTATCCTCATTATTCATCCATTGGTAAGCTCTTAGGTGATTTCATATTTTGTCAATCATGACTAGCACTGCCACGAACACAAAAATGTAGTTATCTCTCTGTCATGTTGATGTTGTTTCCTTTGGATTGTGTCTATTAAGACGACTGTTGGATGAAGTAGATTATTTTTCATTTCTTGAGTCTTGTTATTCCTACGATTGCTGCATGGAATAACATCCTCATATGTACTATACAAGTTTCCTTTTTGATATCCTCACAAATGCTTGTTTTGTGCTTTCAAGAGTCATACATACTTCTAACAAGTCTGATTTATGTTATTATGGTTTTGGTTTTCATTTCTCTGGATGGTTAATGATGATGCATGTAAACTTCATGTAAACCTTTGACTGTTTATATAACTTCTGAGAAATTTCTGCTCAGATCTTCTGTCCATTGTAAATCGGGTTATTTCTTTTCCCATTATTGGGCTGGACCCTCTATATTACTTTGTATTACCCTTTATATAGTAACCCTGCAGGCAATATACTGTTTGTGAATGTTTCCTCACATTCTAAATGCATCTGTCTCTTTGCTTCTTTAATGCTTACCTTTGCCGTTCAGAAGTTTCTAATTTTATTAAATCTCATTTGTTTATCATTGATCTTGTCTTCTGTACTTTAGAGCTTGTGTGCAAAATTTAAAAAGCAATTGTTTAACTATTGTCAGAAACTTTTTGTTCTATGCTCTGTGTCACCTAACATCATTATTGATATATACCTGATACATGAGTATTTGCCCTATTTTGAATTGAAGTTTGTATGATGTGTGAAATAAGGACTTAATTTCCTTTTTCCAAATGTAGGTAGCGCAACACCACTTTTAAAATGTTCTTTTTCATTAATTTATTTATCCATCTTATGTCCAGATCACAGCCCCCTTCTCTGTCCCCTCCTCATATAACCTCTCCCCCTATTCCCCATTCCCCTGCTTCTTTGAGATGAGAGAGGACCCCCCACTGGGTATTAATCTACTTCAATATTTCAAGCCACTACATAACTAGGTTCATCCTCTCCCACTGAGGCCAGATAAGGCAGCCAAGCTAGGGGAGTGGAATCCACAGGAAGGCGACAGATTTAAGGAGAGCCCCCACTCCAGTTGTTGGGGGACCTGCATGAAGACCAAGCTGCACATCTGCTACATATGTGGGGGGCCTAGGTCCAGCCCAGGCTTGTTCTTTGGTTTGTGGTTCAGTCTCTGCGAGCCCCCAAGGGTGCAGGTTAGTTGACTCTGTTGGTCTTCTTGTGGAGTTCCTATACCCTTCAGTTTTATCAAGTTTAAAATAAGTTCAACATGAAAACTTTAAAAAAAAATTAAAATCCTTCTTATTTATGTTATTTGGGGCCTTATACAAAATTTTAGCACAAAAGTTAGGCCTGATGGTGTATAGATGTAATGTCAGCTCTTGTTCCAAGACTTTCTGGCCTATGCAGTGAGATATTATCTCAAAAAGAAAAAGAAAATTACTTAAGCCTTTCACTCATGGAAGTATTATTTTGTTCTGAGTATCAGATATTCTTCACCTTCTTATTAACCCTCTGTTAAGAGTTTCCATTCCCTCTCTCTCTCTCTCTCTCTCTCTCTCTCTCTCTCTCTCTCTCTCTCTCTCTCTTGTGTGTTCACATCTAAGTGCTTAATTTAATTAAAAACTTTATATGTTGACTAGAATATTAGTGTTTTGGTTTTCCATTGAGTGTGAATGTGCAATCTTATCTATGTGGATGCATTCTTACATATGTGTGCACCTGTGGAGAGTGGGGGTCCATGTCAGACACGTTCCGAATTCACTCCACACCCATTTTTTGAGACAAGATCTCTCATTGAACCCAGAGTTTGCTGATTTAGTTAGACTGATTGACCAGCAAGCCCTAGGTCTCCTCTGTCTCTGTCTCCCCAGCACTGGGCTGACACTCATTCATTGTGCTATGTCAGTGCTGGGATTCAGACTCAGGTCTGATGCTGAGCCAAGCTTGAATAATGAGCTAGGTACTCCTTAGTTATAGATATGTAGCTAGATTGAATGTGTTCATGATGTTCAGAACATCAGTTTTTATGTCCTTGTCTCTCAGGAGTGATTGCCAATGATTTCTCTTCCTGTAATTCCTATTGTTTGTTCCCCCCTGGCTCTCTGTCCCAGGTTTCCTCCATTCAGCCTATCTTCCTTTTACTATTTACCTTTGCAAGACAGATATCAACTGTTTCGGAACCCCAGTTGATGAAAGCTATCCAGAGGCAGTCCTTTGTCCTGCTCTGGAACAAATATCCCTTCACTCTCCTTCGTTCCCTTCCCCTTCTCCCCCATCCTCTATCTTTTGTCTTTGCCTCTTATTTCCTACCCTTTGCCTACCTGGGGCAAATAAATCTCCTTTGTGCTGAGAACTTGGTTTAGGAATCTTGAGCTGATACTGATCCTTTCAGTTCCCAGTAGCCCAAGAGGGCAAAGGTATTAGGGGTACACTCCAGAATGTTCAACAGCTTCTTAAGGAAGTCTAATCATGTATCTTACCCCTAGGTTGAAATCAATTTTATTGGCTCAGATGGAAGATACATAAGGGATGGTAATTTATTGTCTCAAACTCCTTCACATTTTGTAGACACTCAGGATAAACCTAAGATAGTCAGAGGAGCCAACTTGAGGTGATATCTGAGGGAACTGCCCCCACAATCAGCACACAAAAGCCACAGGCCACACAGGAAGAATTTAGATGTTCAGGAGAAAATGGGAAACAGCCCACAGAAGGACATATTGAAGGAAACATGAAAACAAAAAGAATAAAAAGAAAAGTGCCATTTGATACACAGGTGATTTCTCTGTTAGTTGATTAGAATGGTTGGAAATGAACTATGCATACTATGAAACCCTCAAACAACAGATAAATTTAACAAAGACATTGAAGGAAAGCAATGAGGAAAATGTAGTTTGCCTTACTTTTGAGTACACGTGGTTTGATTATCAACCATGAAGCCTGAAATTGGCTCAAGTTTTGTTGTTTATTGAAGGAGGGCTTTGATGTTGTATCGTTTCAAGAATGACTGGTTGAATTCTTTTGTTCCATAATTCTTTTTTAATCTTATTCTTCTATTCATTTGTTTCTTCATAAAAAAATGCCCTTGCTTATTCTATTTGTGATAGAGGGCTTAGTATTTTTTTTTAACACTCGTTAAATGTTAACATTGACAAGAGTATAGAGAAAATTACTTGTACAAGATGGAAAGAAATACATTTAGGCAAGAGCAGACCAACATTGAGTGGGCAGGTGTGTACCTTCCCCAAATTCATGATTGCAGAAGGTGATTATTTTCTTCATACCTTTAATTCTTTCCAGATCAAAATGGAAGGCTGAAAGATTTCAAAACAGATTTGGGGGTCTCAAATGGTGGCTTGGTGATTAGGAGCACGTGTGGTTCCAAAGGATAGAAGCGTGTTTCCCAGCATCCACATCATGTGACTCCCAAGTACCTGAAATTCTACCTCCAGGGGATCCAATGCGCTCTTCTGGCCTTTGTGGATACTTGCACTCATTTGTACCCACATACACACAAAAAAAGACACACAGACATCCACACACGCGCACACACACACACAGACGCCAAGACACACAGATGCACAGACACACATTCATCCCCCAAATTAATCAGGGATTAAGGTTTTTTTTTCATTGCAGTGGCTATTCCAAAACCATAAAGTCAGGTTCATTTTTCTGAAATTCCCCAAGGTCAGCAGTACCCACTGGCAGGAACTAAGCAAGCAGCTCTCATTTTTCCCATTTCCAAACAGTCAAAGGAGCGCAGTGTGGAGGGAGATCCTTGGTGCCAAAGAGCTGCACCTCCTCATTCCTATTTACAGCAAATACTGTCTAAAAAAAAAAAAAAAGTAAAAGCAAGACCCAGCTACCAGGCACCTTGTCTCCATCAACACTTCTGGCTGAATCAGCTGCTTTCTGATTCTAATTAACTCTTTCCAAAATAAAATTATATGTCAGCAAAAGGGAGAGAAATGAAGGAAGCATGTTTTTTTGGCAACCATAAAACTTTCCATCAGCCAAAAAAATATATGAATGAAATAAGCTCTTAGGAGCTTACAGTTTCTTTGTCAATAGAAGCTTAATAAATTGAAGTTAGAGATATTTCCTGCTATCCCCCACAGGATCCCATCAATCACCTCTTTGCTTTGTCTCTCTCCATTCCATCTCAAGTAAAGGACATCTGGCAAGTTCTGAGGGCTTCTTTAAAGCTAGCCATATTATTTGTTAAGGAATGCACCTCTTGCTAGAGGAGATTTGAAGTGCTAGATTAGGTTTATAAATGGGCAAAAGGATAGGGGATATTTTGAAGACAGAAAGAAACTTGGGGTGGGAAAAGGAAATCTTTGGCATCTTCAAAGTTGGTGTTTGTTGGCATCATACCCAAGGCTAAGCACACAAGCTCTAAAGAGGTTAAAATGACAGTATTGAATTAAATATTATCTTTCTGCAACACTATTCTGTTTGAGTTGCATGTAGCACTACTTAGGCAGAGAAAGGGGGCTTTCTGAGGACAAACTTCAAAAATCTCTCACTAGGTAAAACGTGTAGCAAGTCACAAAGCTATTTGTCCTCAGATAGAGTCTTAGTCTACAGTACTAATAACCCATTTGAATGAGGTCTAAATATAATAAAGTCTGAAGCCCTGACCTTGCTTTAAAAAAAAAAAAAACAGATAAAACACTTTTGCATTTGGTCATTAAGCAGTAGTCCCACCACAGCTTCGAGATGAGACCACACTAAGCAGTTGTTAAAGGAAAGACCTAGACAGGATATCCCACATGCAAAGACTGCAGATCTAAGTAAGCATGCCCAAAGGTTAGCACAAAAGATAGAGGAGAAGTAAGCATCACAGCACAGTGGGGAGTTTAGTTTCTGTCTCAGAGGCATGGTGTTTGAAAGCTGTGCAATACATAAAATTGTTGTCATTAAAATATTAAGCCAAGTAAAATTCATTTGTATGGCTTGTACCTCTCAAAATGCAACCTGCCCAAAAGGGCTGCAAAACTCGTGGAGGAACTCAAAAAAAGTATTTTGGGTCTCTTAAAAGATTGCATGAGACATGCTAGCACCAATCTGACCTCTGCAGCCATGTCTCTTCCACTTCATAGTTAGCACATAAATCACTCAAGATAAGAGATATGGATTATGTCATTGGCTCTAAGAAAATCTCTTGCTACAAATAGCCCACTTTTACCTTGAGAGACCTAGACTAGTTTTCCATTCTAAAGAGTAAAACCTATATCATAACACCACACTGGCTCATAAGGTACTAGAATCTAGAACTCAGAATCCCCACTCTGGCTCTACAGACAATACTCTGTGACACTGATTACAGGACACAGATGTTAACGAACTATAGTGTGTTGCTCCATGATTATGAATGGAAAGAGGACTGCTGTGGATAAGATGATGTTAGTTTGAATTTCCAATCCCATATCTGATGACAGTGTTTCTTGGGCTATCCTTTCTTTTCTTCTTGCAGAAGACAGAGGAAGCAACTGCACCCATTCCACTACGGCTTCCATAACAAACCATCCAACTCTAGGTGCCTTAAACAGTAGAAATTATCTCACTGCTCTAAATATTAAAATTCAAAAATCAAAGAGTCCACAGGATTGGTTCCTCTGAGAACGGTCTTCAGTGCCTTTCTCCTTTTTTCCCTCCTTGTGGTTTGCTGATAATCTTAGCTTTTCTGCCACACCACCCTAATTTTGGCTTTTATTTCCATTTGTGTCCTCTCTGTGGGCTCTCATGTCCATAGTTATTTGTAATAAGGACACCAGCCATATTGAATTAAAGCCCACTCTATTTCAATACAACTTTTTTCTTACCAGTTATATCTGCAATAACTCTGTCTTTAGACAATCTAATATTTAAAGATACAGAGAGGAAGAATTCCAGGGTGAGGATTTTGAAAGCACACATACAAATCACACTGGAACAGCTGCCCCGCCCCCCCCCCCCCGAGGGTTGCCATGAGGATGAAATGAAGTCTGTTGCTAAAATCTGAAACAAGTTATATAAGTGACAAACAGCACACTTACATTTCCCTTCAATCGCAAACAGATCTCTAAATGGATCCTTAATTCTGACATCTAGTTAGAACCTTGTACTCTGCCATCTCCAGCCCACCTTACCATGATAAGTTCAAACAGCCATATCATTCTCCTGCGGACAGTTCCTCAGTGGCTACCCATCCGTGTTATAGAGAGTCTAGTCTCCCAAGCATAGTGTACAAGATCCTGTCTCCATGGTTTTACTGTTATCCTGGTCTCCAGCCTGCTTTCCCAGCTCTTCTCTTCCATATGGGTCATTTCTACTCTGGTCATTTCTCTCTCACACCTAAGTATTGTCCCTCCCTTTCCTTTTATAGTCTGGAATGCAGCTCACTCACAGTCCACAGTAACACTCCCTCATTTTTTATGATTAAGCTCACAACATCTTCAGTGAAGTCATCCATGGCATTGGCCCGACAGTCAACTAACCGTTTTCTTTCTGTGTGCTCCATGGGTCTTACGCATTGAGTCAGCCATGCCCTGATTCTAGGGGGACAGCTTTGTTATGTGCTCTTAGTTGGCTCAAATGAGCGTCTCCTTTCTCAGGAAGTCATGTTGCAGATGGTGAATTATTTCACCATTTTATCTCTTCAGAAGTTTTTTTTTTCTCAGCATAACCCCTGACTTCCCTCCGTGTAATTCAGCATATTTTTAGAAAGTAAATTCTTGTAAAAAAAAAAAAAAAAAAGAAAGAAAGAAAGAAAGAAAAGAAAAAGAAAAGAAAACCAAGAAAATTACTTTTCTTTCTACTCATTTTTTCTTTCTACTCATTTTTTTTTATTCCTAGCACATTTTAGTTAACACACATTTTAATAGTGGCCACTAAGTATTTATTAAATTAAAACATCTTTTTACTTGTCTACTAAATCAACCATTTAATTAAATACAAAATACAACATTACAGCCACAAATCACCAGTCTTTATTGAATTTCCTTTACATGCTACTTTTCATTTTATGATAGCTTGGCATGAAAGAAAGTAAGAAAATAAAAGAATTTTTTAAAATGGTACACAGAGTGGGGGGATATGCGGGGATCCACCCTCTCAGAGAAGAGGGGTGGGGAAGGCACTGTGAGAAGACTGAGAGGAGGGGGGAGCAGCAAACAGGATGCAAAGTGGATTAATTAATTAATTAATTAATGATAAAAAGAGGCACAGATACATCCACTGTTCTCAGCAGATGAGTCTATGCCATACATCATCATGCCTATATTAGGCTGAGGTGCTTGTATTTTTTTCAATTATCATCAAAGATGGGTAGGAGTCCTAAGATGCCTGTTGTATTTCTTAATGGAAGCCTGTATCAGGTCTTCAAACCCTATAGAGTTCAAGCTAGGCTCAAGTTCCATAAATACATGATAAGTTGATGGTAAGAAAGGTTATTGGTGATTCCCTGTTATGGTTCTCATATATTTAATCTTTCAGGGATATGCAGCACCATATCATGGCTATTCATTTAGTATGTATTTTACATACTTCTGGAAGGCTGGTGTCCCATTCTTGGAAGGCGATGTCTCTCTGCTTGCCTTCCACCATGTCTTCTCCAAGGTTTCTGTCATGCTATTGGTCCAACAGGTTTTGATTCTGTACAAAAAAGAGCAGTCACTTACCCTCTCATTCCTGTACTGTTGACCATGTTATCAGTAATGACAAATTAATAGATCAGTCACTCTCTAGTTTTCAGACAGTGACATTCTGAGGACAAGTAAAGCAAACCTATGCTAGAAATTCCTACCAAGATCTTCCCAGAGTAGAAGATGTTAAGGTACTTAGTGTTTCACCAAGTGAGTGACTGGTCTCAAATTTTACTGTTATTCCTGAGTGGAGTGGAAGATCAATTCACCAGAGATGTGTCTCTATTGCTGATCACTGGATTCTTGTGAGCAGAGCTGGAACAATTCAGTGAAGTAAGATAATGTATTGATGAATCCATGAATAATCTACATGCCTGATTCCATGTATGCAAGCACTGTTGTTTGAATGTTGACCTCTAATGAGCACAGACAATGTTAACTGCCCTATTCTGTCCTATTGGCTCGAGTTGTTTCTATAGAAAGGATTCTCTTTGGAGACAACATGGAATAAAAACAAAGATCTTCACCTTCCTCTGATTTCTATATAGCCACTCCCAACTTTGTAACCAAGATCTCCTTAACTCTGGTTTCCTAATCATCTCTAACCAGAGATAAGCCCTTTCTTTATCTATGATATTGTTTCTAAAATCCCACCATTTGGAGAGGATAAAAGGACTGTAAAAGGAAGGAAATAACTTATGAAGAAGAGAGAGAGAAAGAGAGAGAGGGGAGAGAGAGAGAGAGAGAGAGAGAGAGAGAGAGAGAGAGAGACTGACTTTGAGGCACTGAATATTTTAAGAGACCACTTGAGCAATCACAGTGCCTGGGAGATTAAGAATTGCACATTGCCACATAATTCCTACAAAAGCTTTGAAAGACTCAAAAGATGATTTCATCTCCCCTTTTAACACTTTAATTCATATTTGAAATATTCAGCAAATGCATAATGCTGATATTTGTCCCTTCAAACATGAATTATTTGACAAGCCATAAATCATCCTTTCTAAAGATGTCAGCAAATTAAAGACATGCAGCTAAGAAATAGGTTTCAGAGTGAGGTAAACAGTTCCAAACCAATGTGGAGGAAGACTAGAAAGGGCTGCTTCATTCTCTGTGAGGTGCTAAGTCAGGGGAGAGATGGAAAGGAAGTGATTCCAGGGAATAAGCTGAACGTCATCAACATGAGACAAGTCTTTTCCTTCCATATTTAGGTCACATTTTAAAAGAAGCAGGACACGGGAGCTTGCCACATACTTTCCCAAACAAACAATCTGAGCAGTTCAGTGTTTTCTCCATGATGCTTCTCTCGGCATTTTCTTTCCACTTCATTCCCACATCAGAGCTACGTCTCATAAATCAGTGTTACAAACCACTCAATGCAGTGGGAATAAAATTTTAATGTCTTCTTGGTCATTTATTACTGAACATTCTTATTAACTTTTGGTTGACTGCTTCACAAACTACAGCACGTGTCTGAATCAAAATATAACATACTCATAATAAAATAAGAAGAAGTGCAAATGAGATTAAAATAGTAAATACCAGAGACATTTGTCCCAGCCTGGTAGGAGAGTGAGGATGGAGCCACAGATCTGACATTTACATTGACAATGAAAAACACTGTATTAGTTACCATTGTTACTGTGATAAAATATCATGACCAAAAGCATCTCCACAAATAACTTATTTTAGTTTGTAGTCATGGGAAAATTTCCATAATGGAAGCAGGAAGCTGACTATCAAATTTTCCTTTACACACAGGAAGCAGGAAGAAAAAACAGAAACTAGGGTGAGGGTCTAAATCTTTAAAGTCTGCTCCAGTGACATACTTCCTTCAGCAAGGCTCTACCTCTTAAAGGTCCTACAAACCTACAAACCAGTGCCACCAACTGGAAACACAGTGTTTCCCAGTATATTTCTCATTCAAACCTCTACAGGTACTAAGGAATAAAACCATTTTCAGAAGCATCACTCCAGTCTGAGATTCTGTCTTTCCCTTCTTGGATTCCTGATATAGCTAGTTCTACAGTGTATCTTCTCGCCTTCATCCTGCTCTCTAACAGTTAAAAAACAAACAAACAAACCACCACCACCAACAAAATCCCAACATGGTTGTATGTGTCATAGAAATACCCTACTCCTGGTACCAACTTATGTACTTACTATTTTTCTAAGTGACAAAACACCACGAGGAAGACAATTTGTAGAAGAGTTTATTTGGATTTACTGTTCAGAGGGTTAGCATCCATGATGGTGGAACAAAGATATGGTGGCAGGAACAGGAGCATGAAGGCTCTTATCTTCAACCAGAAGCACAATGTAAAGATAGAGGGGTGGAAAGGGAGGGAGGGAGGGAGAGAGAGAGAGAGAGAGAGAGAGAGAGAGAGAGAGAGAGAGAGAGAGAGAGAGAGAATTGGTAACCTGCCTCCAGTGACATGCTTCTCAGCAAGACCACACCTCCTACTCATCAGCACTACACCTGGGGGATCACATATACAAACATCTGAGCCTATGTGGAGGAGGCATTCTCTCTCAAACAATTACAGAGAGTGTGGGGCTATATGACACACCACTTTTTCTCTCTCCAATCCTATTAACCAAGCAAAGTGACACCTTCAAAATTGGTTCCTTCAACATTGCTGTGGGGGAATCTTTTACATGCCCCATTTTATGGAGCTCATAAAAGAATATTGGTTAGGTTGCAGAAAGGGAGCAGTAACATTGACTCTTGCTACAGAAAGGGTTCATTGAGACATGACACCCTACGCTTCTGTCACCAGATAGCATCTCACTATCCACTGCAAGAGCACCAGAGCTTGTGTCAAATACAGATGCCCATGTTCCTTACTGTCTGCTCCTTAAAGCCAGCAGGTCCAGCTGGGTCTCTCTGGAGCTGAGCCGGATGGTGAATGTTGGTGGCCCAAAGAAACACACCGGGCCAGGAGTCTTGTTGAAGCAGGAACTCAACTTTTTTTTTTTTTTTTTTTTTTTTTGAGGTACATTGTACTTTATTTTTTTTCTTTTTTTAAAAAATTTTTATTTACATTTTATTTACATTTAAGATGCCATCCCCTTTCCCCATTTCCCTTCCCTAGAAAACCCCTATCCATGCCCCCTTTTCCTTTTTGCTTTTATACAATTTTTTTAAATGTTAATCAAAGGCTTTATAAGTTTGGTAATGCTCGATCAGAAGTGTAACCCAATACCCAACCTAGATATATGAACTATCTTTGACTGGTGGAGACCTGTGAACATCTGCCTCCATGCCTCCCCCTCTCTTTTTCTCTCTCAGGAACTCAACTTTTATGAAACAACCTCTTGTTCATATAAACTTGGAACATAGGGAGGAGGAGTTTTGGTTGGGTGAGATGACGCAGGGGGATGGAGAAGGGTGATGGAGGGTATGGGGTGACTGACAGGGCCAATTGCAAAGCTCTACATCAGCAACAGCTGAGCAGAGGCAAGGCCAAACAGGTCTTGTTGAGTCACCCCAGTACAGAAGTGATTAAGACAGGTCTCAAACTCAAGCAAGGCTCAGGATTGTCCTCAAGGCCCAAACCAGGGCTAAAATGGGGCCCAACCATGTGCACCGGACCAGCCACCCTCTCAGGCTCTGGAAAGAGTGCAAAGTGCAACAGAGTGAGCTGTGTTGGGAGAGCAGAGCACCTGACATATCCACGGGGACCCCACGGCCATAGCAGGAGGTGCGTGTGGGTTAGAGTTCTGGCCAGGCAGCCACGCCCCTGCCTTACACACACCACTGGCATGGATGGGAAGGAGAGGTGAGGGGCCCAACAACATACTGGAAACACAGTGTGAAACTTCGTTCTTGGGCCTGAGCCTAAGGAAAGCCAGTGCAGCTAGGACCAACCAACCAACCAACCAATAAAGTCAAGAGGTACCTAGAGAGGGAGCTCCTGTTATTCTTTCTCTTGCCTTCATTCCAGATCCAGGGCGTTCTCCTCATGCACACGTAGCATTTAGAGATGAATGAACGTGTTAGGTTTTAGGGCACGCTATTGCAGTTCTCTGTTTTTATTTTTAAAATGACACATTTAAGTGTCATTTGTTAAAGGTACTTTAGTGGAAGTCTTGATATGCTGTATAGAACTTTATACATATTCTCAGAGCACACTTATAGTGAATTTAGAGTTTATCTCCTCCATATCCTCAGCAAGCAGGATCTGTTGAGAAACACGAAGTAACTGACACCCTGATCTGGTCAGCAGTCCAAGGTGTGTGTGTGTGTGTGTGTGTGTGTGTGTGTGTGTGTGTAAACGTATATGTGCAAAAGTTCATGGAAGCACCGGGTGATTTAAGGAAACGTTGTATTTAGTCTGTAATGCTACTTCTAAATTCAAAGCATGTGTTTGAGCTCTAATTTTTAAATATCCATGCCACGTGCTTGCTAAGCATGAAGTTTGCTTCTGTTCTACTTTCCCCAACTGAAAACTTTCTCAACTGAGCCATCAACGAAGAACAGATGAAGACACAGATTGCACATGAATGCTTGGCACTCTTTTCTGAAAGGTAAATAGAACACTGAACCCTGTACTGGCTTATGTAAGACTCCCCATCATTCACACAATCCTTCTTCCTCAGCATTCACTCACTGAACTGTGCTAGGCTGTGCAGTGCAGCCAAGCCTACACCATGGACATAGCAGGCCACACCCTTTACTGGAATACAGTTACCTTTTTACTTTTTTTTGCACAGAAAATGACTACACATCTATAGATTAAATGCACCTTCCAGAAGAAAATCCCACATCATTACAGAATTGCAACTTCATATGCCCAAGCCTGAAATTTCCATTCTGTCAGAATCACTCAGGTTACCCACAGTTTCAGAAGACCAAAATCATTTTACTGTAACTACATTTTTCCAACACTAGGCCAAGGATAACTGTGGTTACATTGATTTCTCACAAACGAATCTGAAACCCTAGATTTGAAATGAGAAAACCATTGTGTGCAATTATTTTCGGTCTTGGGGATATTTAATTCTTTCTCTCTCTCTCTCTCTCTCTCTCTCTCTCTCTCTCTCTCTCTCTCTCTCTGTGTGTGTGTGTGTGTGTTTCTGTTTCTCCCTGTCTCTCTCTGTCTCTGTCTTTCTGTATCTCTCTCTCACTCTCTGTCTCTTGGTTTCTCTCGGTCTCTGTCTCTCTGTCTCTGTCTCTGTCTCTGTCTCTCTCTCTCTCTCTCTCTCTCTCTCTCTCTCTGTGTGTGTGTGTGTGTGTGTGTGTTTGTGTGTGTACATCTGTCTTCCTGTAGCATGTAGTATGTGAGCAAAGTGGAGGATGAGACTGTGGCAGACATCAAACCTCTAGCAGTGTTACCACCTTTCTTTATTTTCTTGGAAACATGGTTTCTTACTTATCCCAGGTCTCACTGTTGTATCTGGCCAGCAAGCCCCATGGATGCTCCTGTCTTCCTCACCCCTAGTACTGTGGTTACAGAATAGTGATATTATGCTATTACATACAGTTTGGGTTTACTTTTTGTTTTTGTTTTGTTTTGTTTTGGTGCTCTTGTCTACATGGATGCTAGGGATCTAAGCTATGGACCTCACAGTACTCTGTATCCACCATTGCGTCATCTCCACAGCCCAACTTATTTGACTTTAAGAAAATATTGTTGGCTCCTTTGTGAGAAACGAAAACAAAAGTTAGTCTTTTGTTTCCAATTTTATAAAGAAATAGATTTTGAATTAAAAGAATCCCTACCTCTTTCTTAATTACATTCATTTTATTCTAGGTTTCCCTAAAAAATCAGATGCTGTTAACTCTGTTTAGTCTCCCTCCTGAGTCCTATAGCAATGGACCCAGGGTAATCAGGGCCTAAGTCAGGTTAGACTGCTAGTAGCCCAACCTTGACATCCAAGACAGTGTTGTTGACTCTCTTCTTTCACCCTGTAGCTGTTCTGTTTGTTTCCTAAAGGCAACAGCCCCTGCCAGACAGACCTCATTTACACCTCCTCCACCCTCTGAACGTCCCTCTCTTTGTGGGGAAGGTGAGATTATGCTAGGAGGCTTTAGAACTGTTACTTCAGTCTCATAAATTCCTATAAGAGAGTGAACTCTGTCCAACTAGGGCCAGCCCTGGTACACTGGCATTAACCAAGTCCCATTCCTTTTCCTATACCTCCCCAGGATATAGAATGAAGTACTGTATCACAGCTTGGAACCTAACAGAGTTTAGGCACTTGCAGGTTTAGAACACAATAAGAACCCACTCACACTAGGAAAACAATGGGCCAATCATATGGTAATTCATTAGCCCAGCTGAAGAAACCCAAGGTAACACAATACTTATTTAATACCATTTCCTAGTTGTAACTATAGACACTAGACATAAAGTTCATTTGTCTGCCTACATGAGCATTTCTTCTAAAGACATGGTATTATTATTTTTCAATTATTAGTTTAAGAAAGGTAGATATCACTGAATTTAAAGTTAGAAATTTGATCCATATGACTGCTCTGACTTAAATGCATTCTTTTTGTTGTCGTTGTTGTTGTTGTTGTTGTTGTTGTTGTTGTTGTTGTTTTCGAGACAGGGTTTCTCTGTATAGCCCTGGCTATCCTGGAACTCACTCTGTAGACCAGGCTGGCCTCAAACTCAGAAATCTGCCTGCCTCTGCCTCCCAAGTGCTGGGATTAAAGGTGTGCGCCACCACCACCCGGCTTAAATGCATTCATACTTCAGGGAAATATTAAACACCCAGAGTTTCTGCACTAGAGGGTGACCAGAGAGCAGAGGAAAATTTATAGTGGTATTGCAGATGGAACCAAAGTGGGGGAAGAACATAAAATTTGAAATTGATGCTGGAGACCCAGAAACTCTGAGTCCAGTTCAAACATATAATAGCTATGCAATTTTTGTGCAAATTAAGGAGATCAGCAAGTGGCTTCTATGAGACAATGTTGTCTGGAAATGAATTTGTTCCTCTTCATCCAATCACTAGCTTAAAATGATTGCAATTCCCAACTCTGCATCCTAATTACTGCCACACATGCTCAAACATCTCCATCTTAAAATAGATAAATTGACTCTTGCTCTTCTAGAATAAACTAAATTTCAAATTCTTTAATTATTTATTGAGTAGGCTGAAATTACCTCAACTTATAGGCCTTGACTCATCTAAAAGTAATAAATATAAATTTATAAATTCAATATTTATTTTCAATAAACCTACATATAGGTTTCCCATACTGATATATAGACATCTAATGTTTTCTCTACATCAAGTCAAAAGTACCCTTTAAGTCTTTGTACTTCTGATGTCTGTCTTCCCTCACAAATAACTGAAGCAGAATGGGGTTTGATATATTTTAACCTAGACTTAAAGAAGAGGGCTCAGATATAGAGACATGCTCAGAAGAAAGGCAGGACACATATGAGCATGGGCTGTCAATTCTCCAGGAAGACTCCTAGAGACCAAGATATGTACTCAAGTGTGGATAACAGCTCCTCAAGGGGAAGTTGTCTGATGATAATTTATAAAATCTAGCAATCCTTGGGACTAAAGAGATATAGGTCAACGAGTAAGAACACTTGCTGATATTTCTGAGGACCCAAGTTTTGTTTCCTGCACCCACATCAGGCAGTTCATAGATGACTATAACTCTAACTCCAGGACATCTGACATCTTTTGTCTTCTACAGAAACTTGACTTCATGTGTGCATGCCCACAGGTGTATCCAGAATACAAACAATACAAAGGCCAATCTTTAAAAATGATGTGAAACAATCTTTATTGCTAATTTATCTCACTGGGAAATATAGAATCCAAAATTTCTCTATATGTCTAAATAGTACTATGGCAAAATTCTGAAATACTATAAGATTGTTGGCTATGACCTGGCCTAGGTCTTTAGTGTGTTTCATTAGTTACAGTTCAATCTATTAAAGACTCATGGCAAGAATCTTGATGCTTGTTTCTATTGACTATGCTTTGCCTTGACAGGATAGATATGGCCTGTAAACATACTTAGGAATGATGGGGTTTCATGTTTTTAGTATTTTACTGAGTCAATATAAAATACATTATATCATCATTTCAACAGAAAAAAACTAAATGTTTCCCCTTGTATACCAGGTCAATCCCTACTGAATTGAGATTTGTAGATTACTCCATAGAAATTTGTTGCTAGGTCACTTAGACAATAGTAGAAAAATTGGGATCAATAATGACAATTATACAAGCAGAAACTTGGCCTGTACTTTCAATATGGTATATTCCTTCACAAACAAAAAGTAAATATAGAATATCTGTAGTGCTGCCCTATTAACTGTCTTGAGATATTGCCAGTCAAGTGGATAATATTCACAACCTACTCCTTGAAATTATGATTCATGGTAGAAGAAGAATTATCATATTCAAGACAGTGGTTCATAGATCAAGAGCTGACACTCTGTGTCCTGATCATACTTCTAGGCACTTCTGCACAGGCTAACTAAAATTGCTGCTAACTCCATGGGCTAGAGATGATATCCAGTCTTCACAGAAAAAATTCTATGTGCAATTTTTTTAATTCTTGTAGAAGTCTCCACTCCCTCATCATACAAAATGTGTCATGTTTTTATATCCCTACCTGTCGTGTATTATGTGATCAGCTATTGGCCCTGTATTCCAATTGGTGAAAGGTTTTACAAAGTGTGTACCATCCTTTCGCAGACAAAATCTATGCTCTAAGAAGACTATACCATTGTTAAAAGGCAGTGAGTTAGAATAACATTCTGAGAATTGTCTGTCAATGATTACATTCCAGAATGTTCAACCAGCTACAAGCATAATTATAATGCATGTGATATATTGATAAAACAAAATGATTTAAGGTTAATATTTATTACAGTTTTATATATTATATCTTTTGACATTTTCCACACATGGATCTTCTTAAACAATTCTTCAATTCCATCTCATTTCTTCTGGCTCTCTCCCTTCTTCCTTTCTTTCTTTCTTTCTTTCTTTCTTTCCTTCTTTCTTTTTTTCTTTTTCTGAGGTTAATTCACTGTATTTTCCCATTTATTATGGAGAACATTAGTCAGAAAATATAGGAACAGGAGACGAAAGAGGACAAATAGGGTTTTATATTCCTTACTTTGTGGCTTTATATGCCTAAATGGTAATCTCAACTTACTGTTGCCCTGCCTGCCTGCCTGGTAGAGGGTCTAATTAAACATATTGCTTTGTATCTAAATAAAAGGACCCCTCAGCACCCATGGGAAGTACTAATTCCAATCATACATATATACTCGACATTTACCATCAACCAAGAGTAATTTGAAAGGAAAATTATTTTTCAATCTCTTACTAAAGAGCTAGCAAGCCAACAAGGAAGAATCCCAATGTCTCATTAATGTCTCTTTATGTTCCCCTTCCAACCATGCCTTCATTTACCTTATTTTACTGACTAAATCCTCCTTCTTCAAAGTCCAGGGAAGAACTGAGAATTCCTAGATAGAGTTATACATTGGTGCCAATTTCTGTCAGGCTCTCATGCCTTCAGCCTACTACTACGCTTCCAGCTCAATCCCATGAATTCCTGTTTCTATCTTTAAATACTGCCCTGCTCCTCTTGGTTTCTTACTGATAGTGCCATGTGACTTCACACCTCACTTAACACTCTCACACAGAACTAATGCCTGTGTAAGTCTCTTCTCTTCAAATAGATTAACCAGGGACTGTGAGAAAAGTTATTTGTTTTTATTATTCTTCGTGTGAAAGCAAACTTGCTTTAACATATGTTGCTATAAAAGTAATGTTATATCATTCTTCATCACTGGACGCTGTTCCTCCCAGGCATGACATACAATAGACTCTCCAGAGGAGTGATCACACTCAGGACCCATAATCTCAGAGCTGGGGTCTGCTTTGGTAATAGAAACTGACACTTCAGAGGAGCTACTTTAATCTAGGCATAGTTCTCATCCTGTGAAGTGTGACTCCTTTAGGGGTTGAATGACCTTTTCACCAGGGTTGCCTAAGACCATTGGAAAACACAGATATTAACATAAAATTCATAACAGGGGAAAATTACAGTATGAGGTAGCAATAAAATGCTGGAAAGGTTGAGAACCACTGCTTTACATGGAAGGCTTTGAGATTCTAGGAAGAAGCCTCTGAGAATCTTATGAAAAAAAAAGGCAACACAAGGTGGCAGAAAGTTTCGAACTCTAAGTAAAAATTGCTTCATAGTTTTTGTAGCGACTTTAATCATCTGGGGTGGGAAATTTTGAGAAATGTATAGCAACTTGGAGCACAGAAAGAGTTGAGTCAAATTTAAGTCATTCCATATCTTACAAAGAGATATTATATAGCACGCACAGATCATATTCTGTGTATTGAAAGTGAAGCCCTAAACAGTATAAAATAAGAGACAACAGGCATGGGAAATGGGTGGCACTGTAACAGTCTGATGACGGACAATGGGTGGCAGGGGTGTAGGCAAAGGGCCAAGAGGAGAAACTCCAACAATAAGTCCGGTTACTTGTTGGGATGTAGCTGAGGATGAACACAGACCTTCATAAAGGTTTGGAAGGAGTAAGCCAGATGCCAGCTCTAGATAAAATCTGGACTATGGTTTAGAGCACGCATTTGTGCATTGCATAATGGACCTCAAGGTAGGGCTGAAGGTTCTAATTGGAAGAATAATTACAGTGGGTCAATGGCCCTATGATGTTCAGTCCAGAAGGAAGGTAAACTTGGAAGTAATGAGAAAAGGAACTTGTTTGGGGACAGGAAGGATGCCCAGATGACTGGCAGTGACCACTTCATTTGAGTTGTCCTTGGGAAGCCTATGTGTGTGATGTATGTGAAATGCAGTAAGTAAGTTAAATTGTGATTGTTCGAGATTTTTTTCTTTCTCTTGCTATGTATATCCTGGAATGGCTGGAGGCACTTACTTATTGGACACCAAGCTTCCTGTCTTCCTTTCCTCTCCTGGTAGACTCTTGTACCAACTTGAAGGAGCTATTAGATACCTATTTTGTGGACCAAACAGTCATTTTAGGTATGTCTGTGACAGATTTCTAGGAAAGATGAGCATTTAAACTAGCAAGCAGGGAAGAACGGTGGGGATGGGCATTTCACTGTGCTGCTTCCTATCAGCTGCTGGCCTGACTGTGCACAATGAAAAAGACAGTATGAATCTGCACTCTGCCTGGGGACTCAGGATGTAGGTCTTCTGCTTCTCAGCCCTTTAGGCTCAGACTGCAACTCTATCCTGAGTTCTCAGACATCCCAACGATACAACCATTGTACTGAGTCTCTAGCTTGTGGATGAAAGATCATGGGACTTCTCGGCCTCCACCATCATGTGGACTAATATCCTCTGACACATATACATATATGTACATATATAATGTATTCTGTCATGCATAGCTACAACGTATATATATCATGTATTTATGACACTGGTGCCTTGTTTGTTCTGTTTCTCTGAAAGCATATCTTCTGTGCTGTGTTTTCCCTGTGAAAACATAGCAATACCTACCCTGGGAGCTTTGAGCAGAAACAGGTCAGTACTCAACAGAAAGCCTATGATGCCCTAATATGCTTGGACTGGGCCCTTGACTCACTAGCCAAATTCCTAAGACCCTTCACGTCCTTATCTCAGTCATCCTCTTCCCGATTACTAGGCTAAGTGCATGTCTGGTGCTCAGCAAATGGTGGGGGTCAGATCGGTCCCCACAAATGATAAAGTTGTTCTTTACAAAGTTTTCATGTGGGAGCCTATTCAGTGAATAAAAGATGTGTGTCTAGGTTGCAAAAATTTAAACATTACTATCTTCTTCAGAAGGTGTGGGTTTTTCTTTAAATCCGTATGCATTATTCATCAGCTTTAATTCTGTCATGTTGACCTAGAATTTCATGGCCCTGCAATGCTGCCGCATACCAAGCATCTTCTAGGAATAAAGGTCTGTCTGAAGCTTCAAA
Source organism: Arvicanthis niloticus (assembly GCF_011762505.2). Classification (NCBI taxonomy): domain Eukaryota; kingdom Metazoa; phylum Chordata; class Mammalia; order Rodentia; family Muridae; genus Arvicanthis; species Arvicanthis niloticus. The sequence continues at coordinate 23,215,438 of NC_133436.1, read as the reverse complement.
TAACATAGAGGCTCCTGTATCTCTATTTCCTGGTGTATCATGTGACAACACATCATAAGCCCTCCATAAAGTCATCTCCTCTCTAGTGGAGGAAATTTATCTGCACTGCTTTGAGCACAGAATACATTCCTTCCCTGGAAATGCATGCTTAAATATTTAATACAAGCATGAATGTGAAGAGTTTCTGGCAGCTGCAGGAAAAGAAGCTGATGGGAAGGGGAAAACTTCATTTGAGAAGATTAAATGAGCTGAAAAATGGGCTCAGTGGTATTGTATAACTCTATAGTAAACAAACTCTAAAGACCAAAAAACAAAAACAAAAAAATGAAAAACAAACAAACAAACAAACAAACACATGGAATGCATGTCCCATGTAAGAAACTGAACACAGTACAGGAGGTTCCAGTCTGAAGTAAAATCCAAGCTAGGACAGTGCCAACCACTGTGTAACAGCCTCCCTTATAAATCAGCCTCTAGGGAAGACAGATGGCTTAGTATCTAACACAGACATAACCACAACCCGAGCTGAGTGAGACCTGCCAAAAGCCAAAAAACAAGAGCGCCTTAGAGAAAAGATAAATTGGTCTCTCTTTAAACCCCACTGAAGCCATTCCTCTGGCAACTCCAGGTACAGCAGGGGGCACCAGCATCTTCCAACACACAGGCTACCAGCTGTACAACCTTGGCAAGACAGCCTGTAACCACAGCCATGTGATGGTGTGTCATTAACTCAAGCCCTCAAGCCCCAGGGTCTTCCAGACTGTGCACAGACATGGCTGGAGCTGTCTTTTGAAGGTTGAGAGCATCTGCATTCCAGTGCTGTGTTGGAGCAGGGAGTGTTAGTCAGCTTTCCTCAGCACAGAAAGTACCAGACTTACTCCCTGCCAACTTATAAATAAATGATGTAGGCGGGATACACAGGGTCACGGCTACCTAGGCTAAAGGCCCATGCACTTCTGTTTCCAGGAAAATCCAAATGAAATAACAAGAGTCTTGAGAGCACCAGTAGCTCCTCAAAGCCAGGAAAAAACAGTAGGGTCAGGGCATCTTAGAGGACTGATCTCAGTGACCACTTAAAGCAAGCCTCTCGTGCATAAGTCATTCCTTTTTGTGTGGTTCATTTTGGTTAACTTGTTGTGCATATAGGACATCTCGTACACTAAAAAAATGTCCAAGTTAGAATTGGCTTTGTGGGGAGTTGTCCTTTTAAGGTTCAACACTTTTAGAAATAAAATAATCTCAAATGAGATAAAAATAATGGCCCAAGATAAATGGTAGAGTCTCAAATAGTCCTTCTTCAAAAGGGATCTAGAAACCTATCACATATAGACAGACACATTCTGATATCTTCACTTTGGGATTTAGATTTTAAACTTGATAGGTGAGTCTTTATTCTGTGATCGTCTCTACTACTTTGAGTTCATAGCTAATGTAGGAAGCTACTCGCCTTGATGAGAATGGTTCTCTAAGAAACCTCAGGTTCTTTACAAGTGACTTAATGAAGTCCATACTTGGAGAGCAAAGCTTTTGATTAGAGAATAGCCCATAACTTCTCAATTGTCATGTCGTCTTATCAATTGCCATGACATGATGCATACAATCACCACACTCTTCCAAATCTCATGTCATTCATTATCTTGGTTTGTTAGATCCTTGCAGGATACTGTGGGTTGAAATACACATGTGACATGGTCCCAGCTCTTAGGCAGTTCGCACTCTAAAAACACGATTGTCACATGACATGTGAAGAACCATTATACAATGGAGAAGATGCTTCTTGAGAAGAGGCCTACATGGGAATCTTTTGGGAGGAAGCAGCACCACGATTTTCACAAAGGAAATTCATTTTAGACTCCGTGGTCCTTCCTGAAGTCATATGATCACATTCTACCCATTAAGATGATATCACCCAGGTGGAAGTCTGTGGGAAATAATTAGGTCATGGGGGAGGAGCCTCACTAATAAGGTCATCGTCTTTATAATAAGTCCTCAGCAGCACATTTGTTTTTACTGTGTGAAAATACTAAGAAAATGGTGGTCAATAACGCCCAAAGATGGCCCTCACCAGTACCACCAAGGTTGATACTTTGACCTTGGACTTTTCAACCTCCAGACCTATGAAGAACAAGTTGATATTGCTCATAATCAACTTCTCCAAGAAACATTCCCGTGTAATGCTCTGCTGGAAGGGGTAACTTGTGTCTACCCTTCATAACCATTGTGAACAACTGTTAGGTACTGCTGTCATGGGAACGACTCTTGACAATGCTCTCTGGCCACCTCTCCCCAAGACTCTCTCTGAGGCCTATTTGATTTACTCTCTGGACTCACCTGGAGTTCATCTTTGGAGATAATTTAACAGAAAACATCCAGCCAAATTATATTGTCTGAAAACAAGGAGTGAGAAATGCCTAGAATATGTTTGTATCCAATTCACTGCTTCCACAGGGTCTCCTTGGGCCTTTGGGATAAAGAAAGCTGCTGGAATTTGGAACAATGGATGGTGCTTAGGATTTTGTGATATATTTATGTTCACGTATGAATTTGAGAGACATTTAAAATATGACAAAGGCATCGATTCCCCATAGCCTATCAGTTGTATTTTTCTGGTTGTAAGGCAGCTGAGTGGGAGCTGCAGTTTGCTTTTGCCCGGCATCGCCAGATAGCATACTTCAATGGATGTGGTGGAAAATCAAAAATGCAAACTACATATCACTGTAAAGCCCAAAACCTATAAGTCAAACACTGTAAATTAGGACCTCAAGATGTACCACTGTGAGTGGGCCACAGCCATACTTTCTATGGCAGGTAAGTAAAAGCCAGGAGTTGGCTAATTTCATGGCATATTTATTCATTTTTCAAATGCCACAAAAAAGTATCATTTTCCCAGTTTGTATGATTTGGAAAAGAATCTCGAAGCACCAATTAAGCTTGTAATGGATTTGACTATTCTGTCCCCGACTTCACAATGTGTTGGAGTCAGGGCAAGGTGCCAGTCACCTCTCAAAATCTTTTATCTCCTAGCAACATGGAATTGAGCTTTGAGCTTGCTAATTCTGACCACACACAAACCCTGTGTCTTAGTTTATTTTTTGGTTGCTATGATAAAAGATTGATAAAGAGCATCTAAAGATAGAGTTAATATGGCTCACAATTCCAGTTTATAGTCCATAAGGACAAGGTAGACATGGTGGCAGGAACTTCAGAGACCTGGTCATATTCACCCAATAATAGAAGGAGTGAATTAACGGCATGCATGCTAGCAGTCAGGTTACACTCACCATTTTATACAGTGCAGACTCTCCAACCCAGTGAATGGCCCTGCTCAGAAATGAGCTGGTCCTTCCCACATCAACTAAGATAATCAAGATACTCCCTAATAGGTATGCCCAAAACCTTGACTTGTAGGTGTGGAATTATAGTTAGTGCCAACCATCCTAACTCTACCTATGGTCAACTTCCCATCCAAACATATAACCTTTAACCCAAACCCTCCACCCTTTGTTCCCATGAGCTTATGTGTGTGTGTGTGTGTGTGTGTGTGTGTGTGTGTGTGTGTGTGTATATATATATATATATATGTGTGTGTGTGTGTGTGTGTGTGTGTGTATTTGATTTTAGCCATTCATATAGTCATTTTATTAACAAAACATTTTAAAATTCCACCCTCTTAAATGTGAGCTCTTGCAAAATGAAAACCAAATTGCATGTCCCTAGTATATAATGGTATTGCACAGGAAGCCCTGTTACAAAAATCACATAATCAAAGCATAGTAAGAAACTCTAAAACAAAACAGAACCAAAATCCAACAGGGCAAACACCACATCCTACAGCTTCATACTTAGTATCTGAGGCTTATGACATAACCAAGCGGTCTCCAAAAGGCTTGTGTAGCCCACTCCTCCAACTCTGATACCTGTAGCACACGATGTTCTCTTAGGCTTAGACCAGCTCCACTCTATGCCTGTAGCCCTCCTTAGTGGATGTTCTGGCATCTCCAGCATCCTGGAGTCTCCACTGAAATTTGTGCTTCGTTTTTACAGTTTCACATACGGTCTTTGCAGGACCTCACTGAAGAGAGTCAAATGCTATTACACAGTACCCGCTCACGTCTGCCATCCAGGAAGACCTCGATATTGTATCTCTGCTTTCTAAACCAGTACTGTGTAGAGATCATTGCCACTTTCCACTGCCAACTTAAGGTGTAGCCTGACTGTGTGTCTTAGACTAGACCCATAACAGCCTCTGTGTGCTAGGCTTCCTTTCCTGTTGTCTTAGTGCAGAATGGGAGGCTTCTTTTTAATGGCACCAATCTTTTTAACACATACACGTGCCATTTGTCTGCTCTCCCCTTATCTAAAACTTCAACTTTCTACAACACATTTCTTTTATTAATCAAGTTAGCTCATGAACCTTACAGTCAACTTCATTTAAACTCTCGGTGCACTGGAATGATGACTCCAGATTCTTGCTCAACTAGCACATGGAGTGGTCCTCATCCCCATTCCTAATACAGTTCATGTTACTCTCTGGCATCTGGTGTGCATGAGCTCCACTGTTCCTGTATCTCTCAGCATCACTGTCAGGAAAGCTCCACCTAAAATGGCCCATTAATCTCAGCTTCCATCATTTAAACACTTTTAGGATGTTCAGAACACCTAGCCTCAAGTTCCAAACTCCTCCCACAAACAAAGCAGTTCCAAAAACCTTTATTGTCCTTTGAACCTATGGTCCAGTTTAGCATAGCAATGGCCCTGTTTCTTGGTACCAATTTCCATCTTAGTTTCTTTTCCTGTTGCTATGGCAACTTATTCTGACAAAGGCAACAACATTAGGAAGAAATAGTTTATTTGGCTCACAATCCTCGGTGATAGTTCATCATGACATGCAAGTCCCAGGAGTAGAATATTGAGATGGCTGTCACACCATGCTCACAAATATGTTTGGTTCTGGAGAAAGTGACAGTGAAGGCGCAATTATATCTGATTGTGGTGGTAGTGACATCTGAACTATTCTTTCTCACATGCTCAGGGAACAGGGGAGTTGCATTCACAGCAGTAATTTTTGCTTTTCTCTTACATGTGGTTCAAGAGCCACCCACCAACACTTGTTCATTTCTGAGGAAAGTAACCGAAAAGAAAATCCTTGCTACCTGTGGATGCGATTTGTTCTAACTCTTATAAGATATGTAAGATAAAGCAGTCAATGTAGTATCAGCTCAGGTTTAATGATCCAGCAGAAACCTATTTTAATATTATTGTAGAGAGAATAACTATAAATGATTATTAATATTCTGCATGTACTAATTAATGCTGGAAATTATTACAGTGGCAGTTATTCTTTAACCTGCTATTGTAAAAATAAAAGACACAGAGACCTTTTAGATTTATCACAAGCCTTATGGCACTATAGGTAGGTAAATATCAATCTTCTAAGCTATCTTGTCTGCTTCCCTGCCAAAATCAGTATAAATGCTTGCATGTGTTCCATTTGTGCTGTTTCTTTCCCATCAGGCCAGCCATCAGAGAAAACTGATCTTCACCACATGCCCACAGTCCCTACTACCCCATGGCGACTTCCTCCTTCCTCTTCCTTTTTAAACATCAGACCCAACCCAGCTACAGGTTGTCAGCAACTTCATTAACCAATCAGGGACAACTTGGGTGGGGGTGGGGGTAACAAGGCTTACACACAACAAAAGCAGATATATCGGGGAATTCACTGGTCTTGGGATGACCAGATCTTGGGAAACAGTATTTAGCATTTGAATACATAGCAGCTCCAGATCAATCTCAACAGATAACAGATGAAAGATGGTGATGGGATGCTGTGGCATCAGTCAGTGTAGATCTGTGGGTGATAGCGCTTGTGGCATCTTCTAGGGATCTTCTCTTGACAGAATAGAATGTTCACTAAAAAATTAGATGCAGATGATCAACATTGGCATAGTATCACTGCCATCTCCATCCCTCAGCTGGTACTTGAATAGTTGGTATGCTTGTGACAGGACTTGGGGGCATCAGGAGCAAGTGGAGAAGCTCAAAAGCTGCTTCATCTTGGCTATTGTGACCAATCTTTATCTCTAAGTCTTGGTCATTTAGAGTTGAGAGGCCAGACCAGCTCAAACATCACACCCCGCAGGGGCCCATGCCTGGCTTGCCTCTGAAATGAGATAACACAGATCTTGAAAATGAGTCTCCAGATAATCCCCTAACCAAACCTAAAAGGCGGGATCATCTGCCCAGCAGCATAACCCTAGAGACAGATGTGGTATTAACGGGTAGATGAACACATGTACAAGTGGAATGGATTTGTACATTGTGAAGCCATAGACTTATAAAGATTTTTTTTTAGGTCTTTAAAAGTCATAGCATGTAGGAATATATATGTGGGATCCAAATATTCTTGATATGCATGCATGTTTTATGTGCATACATACACTGGGCTAGTTAATTTTACATCAATACTGATAAGACTAAGAGATTCTCAGGTAGCTAGTAAAGCATTATATCTAAGTATGTTTGTGTAGGCATTTCCAGAATAGAATATTCTCTCTGTGTCTCTCTTTCTCTCCATGTGCGTATGTATGTATGTATGTATGTATGTATGTATGTCTTCCTAGATCCCTGTCTATCACTATATTGGCAAAAGAAATTTAATTATAGGAATAAACTCTTTAACTTCAGTAACATGTGTACTTTTATATGTGTATCCATGGGTAATTCTTTTATTCCTAAAAACATAAGGAAAGTCTCTTTTGGAAAAAGAAAGACATGCAAACTTATACAAATTATGCAAAAAACAATAAATAAAAACTGTTGTTTAGTTGCTTCAGTACTTCAAAAAAATGCTAAAATGGGAATTCACTAAAATCATAATAGTGACATATAAACATTTGCTGCTCCCTGGCTTCCTGAGGGCAGGAATTGACTGGAGGGCCAGCTTTGCGGGCTGTAAGATATTAGCTGTAATGCTTTCCCACGCCTTTTGCTCACGCAAGGTTCTTGAAAACAGATCGAAAATTACGTTCTACCAACTAAATGCTAAAAGTAGAAAAATCCAACAGTTCTAGACACTTCTCACCCAATTTGCACTTGCCACAGGGAGGACGTTATCATGTTGCAAATGACAGAGTACAGGCTAGGGTATTAGCACAACTTGAATTTAGGCTGTAGATTCGTTGCTTACTATCTCCTGAGTATTTTGAGATTCAAACAAGTTTTCTAGGTCACAGAATCCCACCTCAGTGGGTTATCACAAGTAGCAGATAACATATAGCAGCCTTATGTATACAGTATACATTCAAGCAGTGTTCATTCTTTCCCCCATGTCATTCATCCTTACTTGATGGAGATGAATATATGTTTGCTTACACATCTAAAATAGTATACAGAAAAATCTGCAGGACACTATTATCCATAAACTCAATGCTTTTCCAGTCACAGATACTTAACTGATATTTGCTTTGGTCCTGAAGGACTGACTACCCCACCTTACAGGTGAGTAAACCGAAAGCCTGAAGCTCACCACAAACCTCGTACTCCCAGTGTCAGTGACCTTTATTTCCTGTTGGAGAGGTGCATATGGCAGTATTTTTTTTTTAATATCAGCTGCAGAGATACCTTTTATCTCCTGTGAGAAGGCCACAGCCTCCAGTATGCAAATCCCTGCTAGGCTCCACCCGAGCTGGGTACTCATGAAGTCATGCAAAGGCATGCTACACACTGTCCTACACTGCAGGGATTATGCATGATGACATAGATATTTTTGGTAGCTTGATTCTTAAATCTAATTTTCTTATCTCTGATACTGCTAACAGGGGATCTTCCTATGATCAAACATGGCTCCATTCCATGTAACTCTGACATTTCTGATTCTCTGTGGATGCCACATGATAATAAGACATCCAGAGATAATCCTTCTTTGCAGTTCTTCAAGCTCTGGGTAAAAATTGTTTGAATAAGTGGTCGTTGTACAAGCAGATAGCATAGCATGTAAGTATTCTTAGTTGCTGGCACTATAGTGTCTCATGCATGAAGATCCTAATGCATGACTGGACATCAAACAGTAATCAAACGTACTGTAAGAAGGCCAGAGTTTTGGTTCAGAGGTGCTAAAATGCCAGGAGTGCAATAGAAGACTTCAGTCAGCACTTACCAGAGGGGCTTTAAACAACAGAAAAGAACAGCAAAGAAGGGGGCTCTTTTAGTATATGACCCATGTGAGTCAAAAGACACCTATGGCACTCTGCTGGTATACAGAGCACCTCAGGAATCATGGGAGAGGAAGCTGTTCTAGTTGGTGACTCCAGAAATTTCAGTCGCTTGGGACACAGGCTTATCTATAAAAGTTTTTTGACTGAGCAGAACATTCTAAACTTTCTTTTACTCCATTCCAAAGTCTCATAGCAGTTTCTGGAATTTTATTCTTTTACAGCTCATTGAAACCAAAACCACATCAAATTACCTCCAAGAAGCCTTCCTCGGTCTTGCTGATGGATATTCGATCTTGATCAACCCTTTGGGCATTGTGGAATAACCATGTGTCCATTAGTCCAACATGTCCACTGACCCAGAAGTGCATCTTGAGGAGAGTGAAAACCCATAGTCATAAGGAACACCCCCCACAGCACTCACTTCCACATTCAGTGAGCAGGAGGACTCTTTCATGTTGGGCTGAGACGCATTCCCCACCCATTATCTCATCCCCCCTTGATTTTATGGATGTGTCAAGTATTGGCTCCTTCGCTCCAAATTCTATTCCTGAAAGCTCTCCGACATGATGCATAATTTCTTCCATTTGTTGGATTAGTTTGCATCCCATAAACCCACATATGCAACTGTGGGAAATGAACAGGGAAATGATGTCACAAAGCAGAGGAAGCAGAGCTGCTCTCGACCACAAATCAATACAGCAGCATCAGCTAGTCATTTGTGGCCCATCACTAGTTTTGGATCTCCAGGTGGAATAGATAAGCCTTGGGAAAGACAGTGAGTGCTCTCTCTGTCTGTGGATCAGCATACCTTGGTCAGGATTTCTTCAAAAGACAAAGAAAAGATTTTTAAAATGAAAAAAAAAAAAACCAAACAAACAAAACAATGGTGTCTTTTTCTGTTTAATTTTCTCCCTATAATTTCTCTGTGACTCTTCATAAAATCAGACACGGGGTCCTAAGTGACAGATTAATCAGTAAAATACTAGTTTGTCAAGGATGGTCTGTGTTAAGATTTCCCACACCCATAGTAAAAAGCCAGGCGTGGCAGTGCATGCCGATAATCCTAGTTCTAGGAAACAGAGACAGGAGGACCCTTGGGGCTTACTGACCAGTCAGTCAGTCTAGCAGAATCAGTGACCTCCAAGTTCTACGAGAGATACTTTATTAAAACATTGACTTGGAGAGCAACTAACAAAGGTACCCGATATCCACCACTGGCTTCCACATACATGTACACCCATATATGTATGTATGTACACACATGTGCATGTACACATGAATTTGTACATACACTCAGATCAGAAATAGTATTTGGCAACATGATCACTCTCAAATGGCTGAGATTTGTTTAGAAAGGTTTCACATACCAGTAGTGTGTACTGTATTACTCACTTTGGACAGCCATCACAAACTATCACAATACACAGATTGGGTCAATTTTCAAATAACAGAAATTTACCACTCATAGTTCTAGATGCTGGGAAGTTAAAGAGCAAGTCCTCAGCAGAGTCTGTGGCCAGTGAAGACCCTCTTCCTCATCACTCTAACGTCACGTGACAGAGAGATGAGAGACCTCTCTGGGGTCTTCCATAAAGACAATAATCCCACTTCCCAAAGGCTCTTGTCTTCAAATGTCACATCCTTACAGAGTAAGGATGTTACCAGATGAGCTTTGGGACACAAACATTCAAATTATCCATAGCATATGCTGAGCTGCTTTTGGATTTAGTGACTCTGGAGTTGACAAATGAAAGTGGACATGGAATGATAGGAATGTGGGTAGTGCCTACACACACACACACACACACACACACACACTGCTGCTGCACAAATGATACTCTCATCAGTACACAGAGGTAAGGTCAAGAAACCTCTGTGAACTTTGGAGCAGTTTTACAGTTAGATGCACTTCAAAAGAATCTTTGGGAGAAAGAAGAAGTCATTAGGGGTAATACATTCTCATGTAGACATGTATGCCTTTCTCACTGCCTTGAAATTCATTTTAAATGCTACCATTGCAAACATTTTAATAATTTAAAAAAGCTGTCGTGTTTGGCAGCGACAAGCATACCATGTTGACAAAGAGAGGACTGTAGGGTCTCGAATCAACTATTTTGATCATAGAGTAATTATGCAGAGGTAATCCCGGGAAATGGATGAGCCTGAAGGGCAAATCCTGCCACCAAGGATGGAGGGAGAAGCCCAAGGAAGCCTCATATGCACTGAGCTGCTTCCTGGGGCTTGGAAGATGGCAGCTTCCTCTGAGCGATTCCAAAAGCCCTCATTCCCTAAAAAGGGAGAGAGAAATAAAGCCTGAGAGCTGCCGTTTGTCTGGCAAGTCTTTCTTGCTATTTAGCCAATTTAGATGTCCCTTTAGAATCCTTGGGAGTCTCAATAATATTGTCCATTGATTGTCTTGCCTCTTCCCTTTGGTAATGCACTCAGCTCTGAGATTAGGATGAAAATTCAGTAAAAATTTGCTTTCCATGTTCCCAGCTTTATCAACCATCCAGTCTGCTCCCTGCTGGCTTAGACCAAAGGCATCATACACATAGGGACTCTCCTCAAGAACAACCAATGTAACCTGTGCCTAAAACTCTTATTTGAGGAGCTCAAGGTGTGTTTCCTATTAGGCTTTGAGAGAAAGAATAGGGCCTGATTCAGAATGTGTCTGAAAAGGACACTAAGGATGGCTGGTATTATGGGGTGTTACTTCATTGGGTCACATATGAAGTCATTGTGAAGTTAATGACTGGGTTGGAATTCTGTCTAGGTTGGAATATTTGGGAATTTTGGTTTACTTGCTTTGGGGTTTTGTGGTTACCTGATTTTGTTTTCTAGCTATGCATGGTTATATTCGGATATTGTGGGATATAAAATAATATATGGGATATTGTTATACACCATCTCTAGGTTCTGCTCTCCTTGCTAACAAAATGGGCTAAAAAATCCTCATAAATACATATTTTTGTAGTATTTCTTCTTTTGTCACAAAGCACAGATTGTGCCAATTCTTTGTGCGAAGTTGGCTTTCTCACTACAGTAAAAACCACTCACTCCTGCTTCTCGCTTCCCTCCCTGCTCATCGCTAACACCATCCACTGAGCCTTTGTGTCAGACAGTCATTTTCCAGTCCTTCACAGCAGGGGTCACCTCAGATATATGTGTGTTCAAGGGAAGCCCCAGCTCCAGACTTCTACAGGGTGGTAGGTAAAAAGCAAGCATCCAGCCCTCAAAATCCCCCACAGCCATCTTAGCACATGTAAAGTCACCCTAAAGACAAAGCAGAGAGGACAAAGAAGAGAGAACCAAGAACCCAGAAATGATGCTGAAGATCTAACAATCATGGGGACTTCGGGATCCCCAGTCACCTCTCTTTTACTTTATATTATCTGTTCCTTCCATGAATTACAAAGAAAAAGGCAGTTGAATTTTCTTTACAGGGAGAACTATGGGTGCCCTCATCCCTTGCAGTGAGACTATCAGCCAGGATCACATGTGAGGGCTGCACCAGAACCACCCTGTCTCCTTTCCTTAGATCAGGAGGAGTAGTGGGAAAGGACAAGAAATTGACCAAAGGCAGAATGGTGTTCATTGTTTAAGTCTTTACACATATTCTACTCAGAACACACCTTTTCACTGTCAAGATTTGCAATCAAAAGATTCCCATCTTTAACTAGCTTGAGTTTGGGTTTTTGCGAATTTCAACCTAAAGAGGTCTGAGGAAGGCAGACTGCTTGCCAAAACAGTTCTTTTGAAATAGAAAAATGTCTGTGAAGATGTCCAACACTAGTCTATTAGCATTGTTAGTCCAATCCAGTGTTTGACCAGTTCTGCAACATAGAACTGCTTCCAGATGGATGCCAGGTAAGTAAAGATAGATAGATAGATAGATGATAGATAGATAGATAGATAGATAGATAGATAGATCTTCCCTCCTCGCCCTCTCTCCTGTTTTATGAACTGGGCTTCTAGATGAGGTGTCATTTGATCAAAGAGGCCATTGCTAAGAGTATTTGAAAACAACTGGCTTATTCTGGAAACCCAAGGCAGTCTTTCTTCCAAGAGCCTAGATGGACTTTTTGCAGAGTCCTCTAGATAGACCCGGGGGAAATAATCTGTGTAGTGCCAGCAGTGACCGCCAGAGGGAGATCTAGAGACACTGGAGACCAAGGCAGGATCCCAAAGGTAAATCAAGATGTACCAAAAGTATCTAGCGGTTTTCCTTTGCAAATGGGTATTACAAAGGGCTGGCTGGGTCTGCTTGCCCCCTCTTAATTTTTTCTTAATTCTGCTAATAAGAATTCGCACCTAGTGCGAACGTTTGCATTCAAATACAGCAAGAACAGACTATAGACAGTCTTCCTCTGCTTCTGCTCCTGGTCTTTATGTTTCTTGGCATATTTTATTCAACTGTCAATTTATGTATATCTGCTTACTTGTTTGTTTTACTAAAATTAGCGCTGTGGAAAAGGAGGAGACAAACATTTTTTTTGACCTGTATGTTGCTCTTTCAAATTTTTGGTCACATCCCATGTGCTGGCCCAAGCCTTTTCCCGATGGAACCCCTACTGGATCATTAAACACCTCATGACTCTCTAATAATGAGGAACACATATCTGTCGCTCAGCTTTTCTGACCTAAGAGTCAAACATGCCAATACCAAGGCTTTCAGATTTCCTGTAAATCCAGGCAACTTTTTTCCTGGATGCACTTCCCCAGCCTGGAAACCAGAATCCAGCTGGCCTGGTTTCTGCTTAAGTGAATAAAGGCCTGTGGTAAGAAGGGCCTTGGTCCAGGCACCTGGCTCCCCCTGTGTCACAAGGCCTTTGAGCAGAATAAACACTTGATCTAACTCCTGACTGGGACACAATGCTGTCTCCTTTCCGCTCGGCTCCCCAAGCCTCCATTAGTTACTTCCTCACAGAGACCATTTGCGGCAGTCCTCCATCGCCTCGGCCGCATCTATTCTTGCTGCTTAATAGCCCGTCGTACGATCTGGTTTTCTTTTCAAAAGCTTTCTATGTTCCATCTTCTCAAAATCATTTCCACTTTGCCAAATGATACTATTTTGAATAACAGTAAGTACATGCTAGAAGTAAATTATTATTCTAAAACTGGCTTCATCAAAATAGGAGCAGATGAAAAAAAAAATGTAAATGGGCGTAATCTGAAGGGCCTGAGCCAGGGAGGAGAAGCAAGAATCAACTCGGCCTCTAGACCGGATCTGTTCAAGACGAACCGCCTGCTTTGGAATTAGCGGCATTACTGGTGAAACACACCAAGTTCTGGGATTAGAGTCTCAGCTCTAAATCGGAATCTCTAAAGGTAGACTAGACATCTGAAATTGAGCATGCTTCTCCTTAGAGCAGAAATATGTAATGAAATATGACACTAGGTTGTACAGATAAACCATGCCTGATAAACTTTCTGATACAGCCTTCCCATCAGCTGGAAACATTTCCTAACTCTAGAGGCCAAAAATTATGGCTCTGAGCTCTTGCTAACTTAATAGTTATCTTTCAAATGGCTTAAGCCATATACCTGGCAAGTAGTAACTTAAGGGAGAAGGGCTATTTGGGTTCATGGTTTGAGGGTATACAGTCTATTGCAAAAGGCAGTGGCGACCTGGGGAGTGCAGAATATAGGCTTCCGGTCAGTGGGACCTTGTAGCATCTACTTTCTCTCTCGTATCTCAGCAAGCCAAGAGGCAGAAATCTGAACACTCAGCTGGCTTCCTCCTTTTCCATCTGTATTCAGTTCAAGGCCCCAGACCACGGACTGAAGCTACTTGTAGCATGTAATTACTAAAAAGCAATCCACGCTCTCACCAGCTACTCACCCCCCATGGCTATTCCCAAGTGGCTGCAGGCCCAGTTTCCCGCGGTTCACTTGCCACCAAACCTCTCAAATCTTCCCAGGCCATCTTCCCCCTGCTAGCCCCTGTGGCTCTCTCTAAACCACTATAATAAAGACTCCAGAGGCTTGTAATTTAGCAGTCACATTTATAGAACTTTATATTCTCAACCCCCAAAATGCCCACACAAAGAAATTAAAACTCAATTGCTATTGATATAAGCTGCCCCCTAGATTGGACAAATGTGTCCTATATTATTCTATTGCTATTTTATGATATTCATAGCTACCTGTGGCTATTCAAGCCAAGTGGATCCAGTTTGTATTCTTCCCTTTTCCTCCTCCTCTTCTTCCTCCTCTTCTTCCTCTTCCTTCTCCTTCTCCTCCCCCTCCCTCTTTCCCCCCTCTATCCCCTCTGTCCCTCTAGGACTTGGAAGTCCTGCCTCCTCCTTGCCCAGAGACTGGCTTCTTGTCATCTTTAATATCCAATCAATTAATTAGAGGAAAATTCTGCTACATCCACTCCCCTTCAAGGCGGGATATGTTTCCTCAGTCCTTACTGGAAACATCCTTGCAGATTACAATGATGGACATCACTAAGGTCTGGGCATTTCTCAGTCCAGGATGCTGTTCTTGTGAGTGAATTCCATGTAAGTGGGTGGGGTCCTTCAGCAGACCACTGTGCTGCCTCACAGTGGTAGTGGTGCTGAAGGCATCTGATCTGAATACACACAGCTAGAAGCATGTACCCATATACATATGTATGTGTGTGCACATACATATACACATCCAGTATGCCTGTAAAATTTTATGAGAAAGTATTTTTTTTTAATTTTAATTTTGAAGATTATCTGTCTTCGGGGGAAATGGTTGGCTGGTTGATTTCTCCATTTGTTTTTATAAATCAAACCATTCCCCACTGTTCAAAATCTCACTGGATGTTGAGCAAGACATATTTCATTAGCCATCCATTTGTCATCCATACCTAACAGGTCACATCGACAGGCAAGGCAACCATGTTCACTCAGACCTAGAGCTCTGTAACTATTTGAGCTTCTATTACAGATTTTATTTTGAGGCTCTGAATTTCTTTGGTGAAAATGTATAGCCTTTAGTCCTTAATTTGGTTATCTTTTCAGCTTTAATATTTTGTGCATACTAGAGGTGGTCCTTTAAAAACATTAGATTGGATGGCTCGGGAGATGGCTCAGTGAGAAAACTTCTTGTCACACAAAGGTGAAGAGTCCTGATTCCCTGTGCCATGTATATGGTACGCAAATGTGGTGCCTATAAGCATAGCAGATACTAAGGGCTCAGACCAAGGTGGTAAGCTATAGTAGCCCAACTGGTAGGTCAATATTCAAGAGACTGAGAAACATATCCAACATCACCACACAGGCACAAATATATAAACACACATACATGCACAAACATAGACATACAGATGCATAAGGTGCATTTTAGACAATGGACGGAACTGTTTGTCTTTGCTTTTTTTTTTTTTTACAGAAATATTTATCTTAAAAGCATCTATAATTTAAGGATTTAGGCTTTGTATTTTGCTAAAGTATTTTTTTTTCCAAACAGAATTGCCTTCTTCTTCCTTCCTGAGTCTATTCTTCAACCTAAAATTGATAAAGACTTATCTCTACCCAAAGAATTCTGGCATCTAAATGACCATATAATTTCAGCCCCTAAAATTCTTTTGCCCTTGAGCATTTAAATTTGAGCAGGCAGGACAGCTGGGATTTATGGTAAGGCAGAGAAAGGAAGAAAGTTTCACAGAGTGGCTTCTAAACAAGCCACCCAGTCTCTGGTGCAGCCTCTGGCTTACAACACAGTCTTCAAGAATTCTTCAATTGCAGTTGAACTTAGCATAATCTACAAAATAATGAAGTAATGTTTCATCCTTGGAGATGAAAAAACATAAACAGTGCAGTCTTCAAGTGGCTCTCTCTCCAAGGGAAGAGACACAGAAATAGGAAATACAACACATTCAGTGCTACAAACGGAGTGACTGGCAAGCAAGGAAAGAACTCTTTTTCCACAGAAAGCATCCAGCTTTTCTTCAAATAGTGAGTAACATAATGGAAGGGAATATGGAAGACTTTGAGACTATTACATAATTCCTGACTGAGCGTGAGCTCAGTAAGATATTGGGTCAAAATACCAGGGAGACAAGATGACAGATATCATGTGACATTTGGTGGGGATGGTATCAAGTGTATGTGTGTGGGGGGGTGGGTGGAATCCATGAAAACAGAAAAGAAAATAAACATTTGATATAGAGAATAAATTTAGTAACTCATAAAAAGAACTGGATGGTGTGTATTTTGTCCCATCTCCCTGAACATGGAGTCAAATGTTCTATTGTCTCCTGTACTTCATTGTTGAAAATCCAGAAGCTCTAAACAATGAACAATGATTCTTTAACAATAGATTGTAGGGACTACAGGCACAGCAGAAGAAGTGGCATGACACGTTAAAACATCTAATAGATTTTAAGTGAATGCCCGCAGGCTTCTTGCAAAATGGCTATGCAATCTCCCTTGAGCTCTTGTTTGGTCAATGACATGGTAGGGTTGGGGAGAGTGTTACTAGCATTATAGGAGAAATTAGGGCAGAGAGTAGAAGCTAAATCAATACAGAAAAAGAATACAGTGAGAGACCCATCCCCACAAAGACTGAAATGATACAGAGCATGTGCAGAAAAGTGTGCCGTACCCAGATAATCTATATAGGACCCAACATGCAGGGTATGCCGAGTGTTGAGCTTTTAGCTTCTCTTCAAGCTCTAGATTGCTTTTTTTCCTTGAAACTGCCCTCTTCTTGACATACTGCCTCTATTCTTACTACTATCTGCATCTCTCTGCCCAATTTCTTACTCAGGGACACAAGAAACTGGAACCCCAGCAGGTTCCTGCCTTCCCCTGATACCTGCTTATAACCGCCCACCACAAGCCAAGGATGCCGCTAGGCATTCTATAATGCACAAAATGGCCCCAATCAAAAGTAATCCCTTTCAAATGTCAGTCCTGAGGAGGAGGAGTTCTTGAGCCTAGTCAGGGAGCTGCTGGGATTGCTATATCAAATCTGTAGAACTGGAAACTTTAGAAAGTAAATAAAATGTATCTGCATCAGTATGGGAATATTCAGACTTTGCAAGTGTGAACTCTGGACAAGTAGATGAGGGGACTCTCGACTGTTGAAACTCTAAGGCCTCATCTTATAAATAAACCTACTCATCTCATCTTGTGTCAAAAACACGTATAGGATCACGCTGATCCCCCCCTTTTAAACTGAGCTCTACGTTTGCCAAAGCAGCATTCCGATTGTGATCTTGCTTCTTACGTAACTTAGCAACCATGAGGAAATGCTGAGTGTCTGCCCGCCACTCTCTGGAGAAGTCTGTGTTTCTTCATTCTGGTCTCTTGAATAAGAAGAGTTCTACCTAACATTAAATAAAGTTCTGAGCTATCATTTGGTTTCACAGTGCTAAGAACGCTTCTGCATAGGGGTGAATCGGAGCTGAGGAAATAAAGACAACTCCAGAGCTGTGAATTTTTCTGAAATCCACAGACGTTGCATGATGGACATTCTTTGAATCCCGCCTTACCCCAGTACCAAAATGTAAAGCGCCCCAAAGAACACATTGGATGTGCACCCTCAGACGCCAAATGAAGAAGATAACCTTTGAACCGCAACTGAAACTCCTTGAGTACATTTAAAGCAAGATTATTTTCAAAGTTCAGGCATCTATTTAAAGTTCAGAACCTATGATTAATATCTAAATTGCTGATGAGCTGGGGTTTTTTTTTCCCAACTATTGCCAAGCAATGGCACATCATTAAATGCTGGAGCAGCAAGATTTGCTTCTAAAGAACCGAGCTTATAGAACAGAAGAGGGAGGCAGGAAGGAGGAGAGGGTGGGGAATCTGAGCAGCTGAATGGTAAGAAGCACTTTTATTCTTTTCACACTAAAGAATGAAAGGCATTGCAGCTCACTTCCCACACCTGAGATGTGTGTCACTAAAACCACTTCCTTCTCTGAAGTGGGCGGAGACAGTCATTCTGCTGCTCTGAAATGCACATCCTATTCTTCTAGACCTCCTCCGTGTTCAGCTCTTGGTTCATCCTCCCCGTAGACACCCACTCTGTTGCAGGGATTGCAGTTTGCAAGCTGAGAGTCTCACACAACAGACAGAGGACAAGTCAAGCAGGGAAAGCAGGGTGGGATATCTTTTTAAGGCTCTTTGAAACACAAATTCGATTTTTCCAGGTTTCTGACTTTCCCGAATATGAAAGCCAAACAAAGCAGCAGGCACCATGATAAATGCTATCGATCGCCTCGATTTGCCTTTAAACCATATATGTGGATGAAATGACCACTTAACTTCATTTCGGTGGGAAGCTTACCTGAAATGCACCTCACAGCCCTTCCAGTTACAGAAGCACCATGTGGTGTAGGTTTCTCCTGGATTCTGAGGACTGGAAGGCTGGCATGGAACTTTGTGGTTTCTTGGGCTTTGCTATGACAGATGTTTTAGTTGTGCTAACCCCAAATTAAAGGATGATGCCGAAAATCCTTGTTCATTTGGAAAAACGTTGGAACAAGAATTTGAAGAAAACGACTCCTTGAATTCTCCTGGAAATGACATCATCCAACTCAAACAAACAGCACTTTTCAGAGAGCTGCTAGTCAGAGGCACAAGCTGCTCCGTGTGCCTGGAACTCACCAGACGGGAGTTCTGGGAAGGGATCAGCCTACTGTAAGTTATAGCAAGGAGGACGGGTAAGGTATTTGAGGGACGAAGGACTTCTTGAGTGGTTACCTAACTCGTTTCCTCAGTTTCATGAGTTTCTCTTGACAAAATGTCCCTGTCTGACACAGTTCTACTGTATTTTCAAATATTTTTACGGAGTAAAATCTGTTTTTCAGAGTTGAGAAAAGAAACTGCCAATTTTTAGGTTTGTGCTACATAGAACAGCAGATATCTACTAAGATGGGTACACAAACACTGGGTTTAGACAAAGCTTATTTATCTAGGTTACATGCAAGACTGTAACGAAAGCTCCAGACAAGATACAATGAATTAGAACGAATTTCAAGCCAACTGTCTTAAGACTCTCCCTTTGGTTTCTTTAGCAGGAATTTTACCTAACACTAAATAATAAATGGTTCCTGGGGCACCGTTTCGTTTTTGATTGCTGAAGGTTGGTTCCTGATTCATCAATAGATGTAAATATAAATGTCGTTACAAGAATTTACAGAAAAATTAGTCTTTGAAACATATTGTAAAAAAAATAGAGAAGTCATTTTCTTGGCATTAAAGGAAGCATGACTTCAAGACCATCACGGAAAAAAAAAAAAGCACAAAGGGAAAATTTATTAGGAGGAAGGCACAATTTTTTTTTTAAAAATGTAAACTTTAAAAATGCAAGAAAAAAATATGCATGGTGGTACATATCTTCAATCCCAGAACTGGGGAAGCAGAGGCAGGAGGATCCTTGTGGGTTCAAGACCTGCCTAGTTTATATAAAAATACTTTTATTAAAGAACAAATACCCAGGGCATATATAAAACTTCCTACACTATGGTGCTCCTCACATCTAAACCAAATAAAAAAATAAATATAAATACACAAGAATAAGTACAATAGTCGGCAGATATTTAACACAATAAAAAGACTAGGCTAATGGATTTTTTTCCAAATCAGGACTATAGTGAGATGGAATCTTCACCTAGGTTTGTAACTGTTAAAAATCAGTATGAAAACTAAAGCAATCAGCAATTGAGAGCACAGAAATTAACATCAAAATACGGAAAGCAAACACTTTAGACAATTAGGGAGTAATCAACAAAACTCAAAAACAAGTTTCTGCCATGGCATTTAAATAGAATACTATCCATGCATGGACTTGTACACTTTAGTATAGTGTCCAAATCAGTATGCATTTGTGCATCCTCATACTTCCTAAGTGTGGAGTTTAAGGTTTCCAGAATGACTCCTACCAGGCACCTCTAGCTTTAAACTTTTCCAGAGTCTTAGAATGGTGGATTTTCCCAGCATGGACCATAGTCCTGGACAACAAGAAATGCAATAGCAACACCGGATACTGTTCTCATCTCAATCCACTGAGAAGGGTCAAAAAAATGCATGTCCCCTTGACCTTTGATTCAACAGGAACATTAAAGAGAGGCTGCTCCTTGTCATAAATGAAAGTCCATACGGCTGTTAAGTTGTCCATACCAGTGACGCTAGAATAAGTCTGTGGCTAAAAAATACATAGTTGGCAAATGGATAAGAATCAGCCCACCAGCAATTTTAACCCTTTGTTACACAGCTTGGAAGCCTTCTTGTCATTGTGGTTGATGTGACTTTCAAGTCATTAACAATGACTGTTCTAAGGATGCCTAGAAACATGAAGTAGGGCTTATAATTATTTTTTAAATTGATATAAAAACTTTGCACATATTCATTTGCTTTATTACTTGTTAGGGAGTTAAAAAGTAAAACTGGTGATTTGGTTCAATTTAGTTTAAACTGTTGGGAAAGTTAGACTGGCTATTTTTCTATTTTAAATTTTTTGTCACCTCTGTATTAATAAAGTATATTCTCAATGCATTTAAAAAGTTATCCATAATAAAAAAATCTTGGTTACAATCAAGTGTTCATAGAAATAATATGTAGCTTCAACTGATCCTTAAAATCTTTAATAATCTAAAACATGTTTTAGATTAGTAAATAGTATATCAAATAAACATTTATTTAAATTTACAGTCTTGGTGGTCTATTTACCAAAACTTCATATGTATATGTGGATAGATAGATAGATAGATAGATAGATAGATAGATAGATAGATAGATAGATTGGGATAGGAATATGGATATGGATAGATACAGATAGATATACCCTTATAGTCTCTGAAGATTAACCTATTATAAAAATATTCCTATGTCCAGCATCATCATACATCAAAATTTGGAAGACCTGATCTAAAGAAAAACACTATTATTAAATATTTCTCTTTAGGACAATAATCAGTATTAAAATCTTATAAGTTACTTACTTACTTAATGATATTGTTTCTGCCTGCATGAAAACAGACCATTGGTAGACCCTCCTCCATCTAATGTGTTGCTGTAAGCAGAGACATACAACAGGGTCTCAGGTTTATTAAGTGGAAATCTCATCATTTCTGTGCCTGGAGTTCTATGCAATCAGCTTTCTTTTCCTGGCAAATTTTATTACTCCTACTACTAAGCTACCACTTATCTTCCCTTAGAAAATTCAGAATTCTACTCATGATTGACTACTATTCTCTTTCCTCTGTGATAACCCCTTACTCTTTTCTATATTGTTGGCCATCTAAGATTGCCTCAAAATGATCCCCAACATTTTATTTTTTTTTTAGTTTTTTAAATTGTGTTCTATGTTTTGATCATAATTCCTCACAATGTGTATACTTGTTTTTGTGTGTGTGCATCTGGGATTTTCTTGCTTATTTTATTTCTGCCTCTTTTGTCAATATTTTTCTTTTGATACTTCCTTTATTTGAACTCATCTGCTGTTATTGCTACTTGTTTGTAAAATACACCATGCATTCTGACTTTTCTTCTAAATACACTAAGCACTCAGTGTATAATTTTTAACATGACGAGATTCTAAGGTTTATTTTTATGTGTACATGTACTTGTGTGTGTATATGTGTGCATGAGCCCATAGAGTTCAGAAAAGACCATTAGATTTCTACAACTAGAACTACAGGCAATTATGAGCTTTCATGTGGGTACAGAGAACCAAACCTGTGTTCTCTGCAAGAGCAGCAATTACCCCCTGGCTACTGAACAATCTCTCTGGCCTCATGAGATCTAAATCAATGTGATTATTTTATGTCATATTTTCTTACCAATGATCTATATTTGAAATTCAAGAAATTCAAAGGATTTTGAAAATTTAGTTACAGATTACTATTCAGTTACTTGACACAATTTATACCAGATGAATCCAGAGATAAACGCCATATAACCTGGATGAAAATGTTCAATAAAACTATTAGAGTCATTATAAAGCAAGCAAAATAACATATAAAACTAGAGAAAACCAGACTATGAAAAAATGACAGTGAGTTAGACTCATATTCACATGGCTTGCTACTTGAAAGAACTCTCCAGCCTACAAAGTGCAGAAACATGGAGATATGAGGCATATATTCTTAGATCCTTTGTAAGTACTGAGTTCAGGGATGCTAGAACATCTGGCAGTAATAGAGAAGATTCCCAGAAAGAAACCTAGAAGGGAAATAAAAGTAGATATCCAAACATATCTTACTTTATTCATTTGCTGAGCACTTACATTAACGACTATCTTAGGTTCAGGGAAAAGGTAGACTTAAAACTCAAAAGAAACAAAATAGAACTTGGGAAACTTCAGTTGGTACTCACTTCAAGGAAGAATAGTTGTATTGGATGTAGGCCCAAGATTATTGCCAGTGAAACAAAGGTTAACCTTTTGCAGAAGAAGATAACAACACTAAAAAAACATTAAAATATATCTTTCAAGATGCCCATT
This sequence comes from Arvicanthis niloticus, assembly GCF_011762505.2. Lineage (NCBI taxonomy): Eukaryota > Metazoa > Chordata > Mammalia > Rodentia > Muridae > Arvicanthis > Arvicanthis niloticus. The sequence continues at coordinate 23,192,792 of NC_133436.1, read as the reverse complement.
CTTTTAAACTAAACCAAACTTCCTAAAAATTTCTATGTCTCATTCACCATAATCCTAAACTATAGAAGTTAAGTCTGGTTCAATCCCCCAGTCCCATACCCCCAGAAATAAGACTCGGACTCAAAATATATTTTAAAATACCTTGGTCATATAGCTAGGTTTTTCTCTTATTAGATCATAGCTTAAACTATCTCATTTATTTTAATCTACATTCTGCTGACTGACTACTTGTGCTCAGGTACCATGTATATGGCTTTTCACATCTTCCTGGGAGAATCTCCCACTCCTGGCTCAATCCCAGAATTCTTTCTGCCTTCCAAATGTGCCACCTTTTATCCAACCCTTTACTGTAGGCCATAGGGTTTAACTGATAGGTGATGCATCCATACAATACACAATATATTCTCTCTACACTCAACCCCTCAGAATGTGACCATATTGGGTGAAAGGGCATTGAAAGGGGTAGTTAAGTTAAAACATTAGGATTGTCCTTAATATACTCTACTCATATTCTTTTAAGGAGAGAAGATTAAGGCATAAAAGACAGATAGAAAGCTAATGATATAATGAAATGTTGAGGAGTCAGCTCTCTGCATATCAAGACTAGAGGTTCAGAAGAAACCAAACCAGATAACACATTACTGCTGGACTTTTTGTCCCATGACAGTGCACTGCAAATGTGAGTAGTACTGGCTTCGGAGACAATAAAAGGATGAAATCTAAGGGTAATCATCCATTATCACCTGCTTCCTGACTGTTGAAGTCACACTATTCCCTACTTGGTTTTTCATGTTATGCCTTGCCCCAAAAGATTTCATTTTGTGAGCAGCTTTTGATTCCATTTTTAAGGAGAAGGATAAAGTGTAGCTGCTGGGTGTACCCAGAAATGTCACACAGTCTGTGAGTAGAAGTGGAGGCATCTTACAAGTTTATTGAAGGTACGTTGAGACTGTAGGTGCACATGGATGTATTAAAATCTTATCAAGGAAACTGGATCCAAGAGCATACCAGGCATGCTAACATATATATTGTATATATTGTATATATATGTATATATATATGTATATTGTGTATATATATATATGTATATTATATATATATATATATATATATATATATATATATATATATATATATATTGTGTGTGTGTGTCCACCTTGGCCAGGGTACTGAAGTAGGCAGATGATATGACAAATTCGTGCCACTGAAACTACTAATCCTTCTGAACTTATTGTTATTTGATAGTTCATGACATTTTAGAAAGATACAAATGGGTTTGTTTATATACCTGGTATGATGCCCTCACTGCAGATTGCAGATGCAAATGGAGCAGTCATCTACTGTTTCTGCTTTCTTAGCTTCCCTGCTATGATGGACTATAGCCCCTGGAACCACACGCCAAAATAATCACATGCTTCCTTTACATTTTTTAAAATATCTACTTTATCTCTCCTAGACATATTTCCCCATGCTCAGTTTCTGGAGACTGCCCTATATCTTGAGACATGGTCTCATCATCCACCTTCTGATTCGTCACTGTGGGGTCTAGTGCTTTTCAAAGTGCATCACTATCCTCTGCTCTTCTGGGTGTCTATAAATCTATGATCCCATGGAGAGATCAAGCTCATGCTAATAATCCAACGCTATCTCTCTCATCTCAAACCAACTCATTAGAAATTTTAAATGTTTTCTCCAATCTCCACTTCACATTGCTACATCACCTCACTTGCTCAGCTATTCCCGGTATATGAATCATTACTCCACGTCCACCTATCAGAGTTACACATCCTAAATTGTCACCTCCAAGATGGATGCATTCTTCATTGCACAAACCTACTTCCTACCCTGTCTTTTATGGAAGACCTTGAACAACAAATATCATATCTAAAACCTATTTCAAATCGTGAGTTGAATAGCTTCAAGTGAAAAACAGCACTTAAATAAGAATAAAGGCTGTGTGTGGCTAACATAGAATGACTGAGGTTTTCCTTTCAAACTCCCTGTAAAGACAGTCAAAATTAGAAGAAAGGAGAGGAATAATCCAGAAAAGATTGTGAAGAGTCACACAAGTTTCACTAGATCTACAAACAACATTAACTGCCTATCCAGATCCTAAAATTTAAGTTTGTCACTTTTGGCAAAATGTACTGTAGTATATGAAGGCCTCTTGTGAAGAGCATTGCTGTATAAAATAGGCACGGAGACTGTGTGTGCTTCTGGAAGACATCACCCAAAAGATAAACAAAACTACAGGCTGCAAAGCTGGGATAATGACTCAACTGAGGTGAAAGTCCAAGGTGGAGGTCCCTGTGAAATGGCATGAACTTCCTTTCAGAAATGCACAAAACTCTTGGGAAAACATTCAAGTCGAATTTACTTGGTTTTGAAGGTCTGAAAAAAAAAAAAAACCCAGCTAGGAAGCTATGACTACATCATGAGTCTGTCCTGTTTCCCTACAAAATGCATTCTTTTGTAAGCATACCTATTTCCCCAAAAAGAAAGGGATCTCTTTCCTTTTGAAGGCTCTTTGTCTTAGAAATATAATTTTCTGTCACTTTCATCCAGAAGGAGTGAATTATTCATTAAGTAAGGCATGTGGGGATAAAAGGGAAATCAATTAAGATAGACAGACAGACAGACAAGAGAGAGAGATAAAGAGGGAAAGAAAGAAAAAGAAAGAAGGAAGGAAGGAAGGAAGGAAGGAAAGAAAGAAAGAAAGAAAGAAAGGAAAGAGTGGGGAAGGGAGGGAAGGGACGGAAGAAGAAGGGAAGGAAGAAAGAGAGAGAAAGAAAGGAAGGGAGAGAGATACAAACTTCACTGGGCAATGTGTCCAGAGTGACATGAAAGGGAGCAGACACCAATATTTTGGCAAGGTTATGAACTTCCAAAATATTTTTAGAGCTATCGGTTAGATTTTTCTATTCTGCAATGAATACTTATTCCTGTGGTGTTCAATTGCTCTGTTCAAGACAGAGATGTTCAAAGCAATCAGTTTCCTGAACTGTTTGCCAAATTAAAATCACATTGGTGTCTGACACCTCGTTTTTCATGAGGTTTGGAAATGATATGTACTGAGAGAAGACTATTTTCCAAGTTAGAGGGAGTTCACAGCTCGGGGGGGGGGGGGAGTGAATAGAAGCCAACCACCCCACCAAAGGAGGAAATGCTTCCCAACACCTACATAGTAAAAAAAATAAGTTGTGTTTTATGTGCTTAAAACCAAAAGCAGCTTGGAAAACTGTCAGCTAGTACACTACAGCTCCCTTTCTCACAATGCTTTCTCTGATTTCCCTGGATTTAATTCCTCCCTTCAATACCCAACTCTATTTACCCTGAGTCAGAGCAGTTATTCCCCTTAGTAAAAGTACTGGGATGGATGGTCCTCCAGCATTTCAAAAGCCGCCACCAAAATGAGTAAGAAGCATAGAGGCTCTAATTCAACAGAGACCTGCATAAGAAACTCTTGAAGGTCTATCTATGGGCCAGAGATGGAGATATTATATAGAATGTTATCCAATATCCTCTCTCAAAGTTATATGGAGAACTGGTGTTAAATGACCATAAGAGGAAGATTATAGATATGGTATTAAGATAAAGTTCTGATACATTCATAAGTGATACAGGTTTTTTTTTTAGATTTATATTTGTTATTTTTTTAACTATGTGTTTGTTTATAGGTATGTGCACATGAGTGCAGTGTCCATGTAGCTGGAGTTACAGGCAGTTATGAACGGCAGGTGTGGGTGTTAGGAACTGGACTCAGGTCTTGGGGGAAAACAGCCTATTCCACTAACTTCTGAGCCATCTCTCCAGCTCACCCACCTCTCTCCCCATCCATTTCTCTTGTTATCATGAGAATGAGTGGGCTTTTTTTCTGATGTATAAATTCTACATTCACTTTTTGAAGATAGGGTGTCATATATAGCCGGACGACCTCAAATTTATGACCTTCCTAGTTTATCTTCCACGAGGCTAATTATATTGAAGAAGAAATTCACAGAAGGCTAAGGTAACTTAGCATGAAGTGGTATGCTTCAGTTCTTCAACTTTGACCATATTGTTGCATCTCTGTTCCTCCAAGGACAAACATTCACGGTATACAACATGATCAGAAGCTCATGGAAGAAGATGATTAGTAATAAAATTGTTAAATCTTTTAAATAACCCAATTGTGAAATATATAGAGAAAGCTATTTGGCATTATCCCCCCAGCCTTACTAAGAAGCAAGCACAAGTGGTTGCTCATCTAATTCATAACAAATTTTATTGGATTCAAAATAGATTTAATACAGATGGTTTATAATAAAATATAAAATATCTAGGTGAACTTATATGTTTTATCAAAAAATATTTTTAGAAAAGTAAACATTTTAGGACAGCCAAATGGCTGAGTGAGTTAGGGAGCTTGTCCCTAAGCTTGATGACCCAACTTCAATCCCTAGGAACCATATGGAAGGAAAGGAGAACTGAGTCTCAAAAGTTATCCTTTGACCTCTCCATGTGTTCTATAGCCTGCATACATGTATGTATTTACAAACACACACACAAATGTAATAAGCAAAGATAAACCAAAAAACTTATATTAAAATGTACAATGCCAAATTTTTATCTCAGAAATTCAGATATGGCATAAATAACAGCAAATTAGAAAATTCTAAGTGGAAGAAACTATACTTGATGGAATTTAATGTGGATTTTTAAAGTGTCCTATAGTAAACATGAGCTCATTGAAAACAAGCTTCTAAGATAATGTCGTGTGTCTTGTTTTCTGTCATGTTGGTACCGCTCTGTACCTTGTTCTGTTTAACAATTTTCATCTCCCAGTGTGAGCTTTCTGTGGCACTTCATGCTTGTTTATGTGGAGTGATGTGCTGTCTTTCTAACAAGTGATTTTTAACAATAAAATGAGATGATAATGAAAAGAGATAATGTTGTGCGACCCTGCTATTCATCCCAGCTGAGACACAGAAGGACAGTCTTAAGAAGTGACTGCATCCAACTGGAGATGAGTAAACCAAGGAAGTTTGCTGAGTTACTTTCAAGGCCCCTGAGGGACTTAAAAACAATTGCATCACCAAAAAGCCCATCCTAACCTGGAAGACAACTCACAAAGGTTGCTTCCCTGGACACTGTACAGGGAGCTGTGTTGGCTAAAGCGGCTCTGTTCTGAAGTAATTAGTACCCCAAGTCTCACACAGAGGAGGGAACCTGTGGCTCTTGAAACTTTCTGAGCTTAATGAGCCTAGTATGAAACGGGAGCTTCTTGCCTTCCTCATAAAAAGGGGGTGTTTGAAGTCTAATGAAATAACAACAAAGCAGACAAAAATGAGGGAGAAAGATGAAAATTCAAAATATTTTTTCTTAGGAGAAAAATGGAGTGCTTAAGTAATTTAGCTCAATTGACTTTTATCTGAATGATACTTTGACAAGGCGTATTAAGCACACACACACATATTAACATGTTTATATAATTTAATGTATCAATATCTTTGAAACAAAAATTAAGGTCAGATAAGCCAGTGGAATAAGAAGGAAAGCTTCTGTTGGTGTAAGTCTTACCCTTTGTGATCAGTCTCACAAGCTTGCAGAAATGTCAAATGGGAATCAAAGAATTGTCTGGTGAGCCTTCTTCACCAGTTTTCTGTCATCATTTCGATTTATAAAAGCCCCTCAACTGGCTTCTCTGGGCCCCTGTGTCATTGTCAAATGACATCTGTAGTCTTAGAATCAAAGGTGTTCCTAGAAAAGAAAATCTCCTTTTAGAAAGAAACGTTCTGTCCTCAGACAGGTCAAATCAATTACAACTCAGACCTCATTACTGACATTTCTGGAAATCCAGATGAAAGATCACACCCCAAACAATCAAGCTACCATTTATGTAATGAAACCATGGCACGATACAAGAAGATGGGCAAGATGTCAGCAGTAAGATGGGCATACTGCAGAATCTACAGCAAAAAGTTCACTGCAATTACAGTCAGGAGGAGCACCTGCTTCCTCGTGAGCTGTGCAGAGAGGCAGACTGAATAGAAGGCCAGCCTAGCTCTGAGAACAACTGGCTTTGTTAACACATTTGGAATCCCTAATATAGAACTCAGTGACAGACCTCAATTGTCCTGCAGTGTTAGAGAAGTGTAGGGTCATAATTCACATCAATGGTACAAACGTTTCTGTGGTCTATAAAAAGTCAGTTGATTTATCATAACAATACATTGGAGTTACTAACCAGAAAGAATTGTGTCCAATCAGGAGGAAATGGAGACAATTATACATATGTATTTTTATGGGGAAGGGAAAGAGGCTATTTAGAGCCTTTTGGTAAACAACAGATCCAGGAGGCATGTGACTGTTTTTCTCTGAGGATATTGTAAAGTTTCAAGAGAGGAACATGTCACTAGGAGGAATACAGTCTGCCCAGCAAGTCCCTGATCAGACACTTGGGCCACAGATGTGGGAGGTTTTCATTCCCTTATTTACAAATCAAGATTCTGCAATGCAGCTGCTAGGTTGTGTTATGTGCTGATATGATGCATTATGGAATAATTTATCTGTCTTCTCTTCTTGATGCATAAAATCTCATTATCAAACATCATTGTGCCTGATATTGTATAGCCTATCAAAGAGAAAGGGCAGGGACCTTAAAGCCATCTACATGAAAGGGATATTGGCAATTCCAGTTATTACATGTTATGATGTACTAAGGGCTCTGTCACATGGTGTGTTTCTGTCATCCCACTTGGTGTCTTAACTTGTCTTAGTTAAGTCTACTTGTTCATACACTAAATACATAATTGGAACTTAATGATCTGATACATTTCTCATTGGTTACATAAGTAAACAAACACATTAAATAACTGTATTTCTGATTACTTGAAAAAGTATGAACCTGATAGATCTTTGGGGAAAATACTGAAGAATTAGTTCAGTTTATTCAGAGAGAAGCAAAATGAGAGTTGAAGAGAAGAACAGAGACCCTGACTAAGGGCAGTACAGCCCAAGCTAAGGCCTGAGGAGATAGGGCACTGCAGACAGCTGATGAGCTTCAGAAGAATCATCACCCTGAGGATAAGGAGAACGGCTAATAGAAATAAGGAACTCAGGGGGAGAAGCAGGTGGGTGGTTGGTTGAACACCGGCTATTACAACAGGTTCCTTGAACATTATCGTGAATCACAATTATACAAAGAAAGGATGGGCTTCACCCTGAGCAGTTTTTTTAATCTCCACTGGTTTATAATTCCCACACATTACAAATCCCCAGATAATTCTGATGTTGCTGCAGCAGGGACCACACTTTGTGAACTACTCTCCTGTGGGGATAGTTAGATTGGACTGAGAACTCAAGGCATCTTTTCATTGTCAAACATTATTTTATATATGTTATTATATTATAGCCAATTCTCACAAAGAAGCCCTCCTATATCTATCTATATTACTATTCTCTCCTCTAAATATCAGTTATGTCTTTCTAAAGAGCTTTAATTAATGAATTAAACTTGTTTATGCCAAAGCAAGAGAGAGAGTGGTCTGTGAAGAACAATTGGAATGTCTGTGAATATAAAGTGAAAGATAAGAGAAAATAAAACAAAATTAACTTCACTTTCAGCCAAAATAGACCAATAGAACAAGACTATTTTTCCTGACTAAAAATCAAGCAAATGAACAAAAGCCAGTTAAAAACACATGAAACAATGGCTTCTATATGTCAAAAAAAAAGATAAAGACAAAATAAGCCTCATGAATTAGTCAACATAAGATTGGGAAAGAGATTTCAGATCATAGTGCAGGGAAGAAGACTCTAATTGAACACAGATATCTGTGTGCACTGAGACAAGTGAGCTGAAAATCTGGACAGGCCAAGGCAGGTAGAGTTTGCAAGGCAGATGGTGGTGAAAGCCATCTGCAAAAAACAGACAGCAATCCCTAGAGTATTCTGATGAGTCTATAATAGAGAAGTGTAAGGAAACAGGCTGACGTGGGAGGATACAAAAACAAACCAAAGTTTAGAACAAGTAGAACTCACACAGAGTAAGAATAGTTGGGTTTTATCCAGGAAAGGGGAAAAAACTACAAAATCCACAGACATTAAATACGGAATGGCAATGAGATAAACTTAAACCCAAAATGAAGTTTACAGAAAGCCACAGCTACCTCAATACATACAATCAATCACAAAATAACTCTCAAAAGGAAAAACTATTGTCAAATAATTTTACACTGTCGAGTAAAATTCAAAGAAAGTACAAAATTCAAAGTAAAATTACTTAAAATTCAAAGTAAATTACACTTACTTAAAATTCAAAGAAAAGCCTAAAATGCAACAGTTTTAAAAAAGCTCACAGTGACTGGCATCCAATCAAAATTGGTAGACATATAGAGAAATCTAACTCAAGATTAAGAAAGATCAATTGAAAAGATACATACAGTACAAGGATGATAAAGTTGATAGACAACATTAACACGATGATTATAAATTATAATTTAATATATTTTTATATTTTATAGTATATTTAATATACATGTATATATTTTATTAATTTAATACATCATTATTATAATTATAAATTATTGCTTTCTGATTCTGTTGTGATAGATGAGCTTTGGACAGCTTTGCCTTTTTATTTACTTATTTATGTCCTCAGACCCACCACACATGCCCCAGCCTCATTACTGTCTTCAAATTTAATTGTCTCATCTAGGCCCCATCTTGCAATATCATCATACTGGGAGTTAAGACTTCAGTATACGAGGAAAAGGCACAAGCATTCAGTCTCTAACATTTTGTATGATTTCATACATTTGTGTACTTTATATCCATTAGACACCACTTCTCCATGCTCCAAGTCTTCCTATGTCCCTCTAACCACCTCACCTTGAATTCATGATCTCTTATATATTTTTGTTGTGGATGTACACATATATGTACATCCATGTGTGATTATATGTGTGTATGTATAGATAACTACTGCCCTTATTTGCATGTGTTTAAGGGTAAACCCTTAAGATTGGGGCCTCAACTCTCTCTGGTTCTCTCCCACCCAGCAGACATTGATTGTCTAAAGCTCTTCATCCAGGGATGGAGCCTTATATAATTCCCCTTCATCCATACTGGCATGTGGACTGGCTTTGTCTTTGAAGGTCTTGTGCAGGCGGCCATGTTGTTAAAAGTTCATAGGAGCAAGATCCCCGTCCTGTTCAGAAGACACTATCTTATAGCAGCCATTCTGGTCCATTAACTCTTTCCTTCTGTCCCCCTTCTATGATGTTCCTGAGCCTTTGCTGTAGGGATTGCGTTACATTACATATGTTTCATTTGCTGCTAGAGACCCTAGTATTGCTAATTTTCTGTAATTTTAATAGTTGAAGGTCTCTCTAATGGTCTCTAGCGACTACAAAAAGCTGTCATTAATGAGATCTGAGAAGTGCAGTTTTCCATGGGTACAAGAATGAGTGTTTAGAAGTCAATCAGAACCAACATTGTTTTGGTAATGTGACAGTAGTAGGCTCTTCTATAGGGCCTATAATTTTTCATCTACAAGTTTTCATCTAGATTTAAAGTCCCAGACATAGTCTCTTTAACTGTGCAAGCCTTAGGTCTAATTAGACAGCTATTGGTTGCTCCCAAGATACAAGTGCCACTATGACACCTGTGAGGCTCTCATTCTCATCTTCTCATTGTGGTTCTTGGGCTATACAACTATATAATACTATTGATACTTTTTCTCTCTTGCAAGAATACATGGAACTTTTGATACTCTAAGAGCTACCCTTCAAGGATGAAGCTTCCAGGTCAGTACCAGCTTGAGATCTCCAGTTTTTCTGACTGAAACGTGTGCTGTCTTCATCAATAGACACTTACCTTGATATTTTGGCAAGCAATCAAACCAACAGTGATAGTATATTGTTGAAGTATCTCTTGGAATCCCCTGCTTACCAACAATTCATAGGGAGGGATTCCCATTTCTGGCACTGGGGGATTTTGTTAGATAATCTTTGGCCCTTAACAGAAGCATTATCCTGCCATGTAGAATAACTGTACTAATCATGTGTTTATAATGTACATATTAAGTATTCTTATAACCTTGCAGATTTCCTTGTGGATAGAGGCATTAATATGTGAATAATAAATGGAATTCTAAGATTGTGATATAATATATATGTAATACATGAAGTTCTAAAGTTGTGATATAGCATATGCATAATATATGGAAAAAAAACAGAAGAAAGCACTTTTGAAAAAATGATAGACTGAACTATTTCATATATCAAGACAACAATAAATTTATATTTCTCAGAGCTTCAACAAGCTCCAAAATGCATAGAGCCTGAAAAACATTCAGTCAGTTAATAGCGTAACCAGATTGCTGGTGTCTCACTCAGCTCAGGCTGCCAAAAGAAGACATCAAAGCCTTGAGAGGTTTAAATAACTTCAATTTATTTTCTTTTGGAAATCCAAGATTAAGATACTAATGGGGTCCCTGTCTAGTGGAGACTCTTTTCTTAAGTGGCTTGATTGAAAGGCAGCAAGTTTCTGGCTATGTTCTCATGTGGCCTCTGTTGCATGAATACAGGGCTCTCTGGTCTATTGTTTTTATTTCTTTTATAACGTGTATTAGTGGGGTGGGGGGTGGGTGTAGGTGTTGACATGTGTGTGGGAGCTGAAGACTAACATCAGAGTTTTCCTCACTGCCTCTACACTTTATTCTTTGAGTTCAAGTCTCTCAGTTGAACCCAGGGCTTGGTGATAAAGCTAGGTCAACTAACAAACTTGTTCCATTGGTTACCTGGTTCCACTTCCCCAGTGCTGGTACCTACAGGGATTCTGGGGACAAGAACTTTATTCTTCAAGCATGTGCAGCAAACACTTTAGCCTCTGAGCCATCTCCCCAGCGCCTCTCTTCACGTTCTTAGAAGGGTAACTGATCCTATTCCATTAGGAGTTTGGGCATCAAGATATGATTTGTTAACGCACAATCCAGTGTATACGTGATAAGAAAAAGTACTTTAAAAGTTATCAGAGAAAAGACAAGCTTCATATAGGAAAAATGAGACTGAGGATGACTGGACATATTTAATAAGACATGATGCAAGAAAGACCTTGGAGCAATGCTGTTAACCCATTGGAAGAAAAACCTTACAAACATTTATAATGACTTTTAGTCATATTTTACTTTCAAAAAATATGGTAAGGATGCAAGGAAGCCTTGACTGTGGATTGTGAGGACTTTTCCTTAAATCAATCAAACCTTTGACTCTGCTACTTGACTATATTGGTCGAAGAATACAGTTTTTAGCCAATGCTCATAGAATAGTCTAGAATAGAGTATGATAGTTAATAATCCTTGTGAACTGGAATAGACTGGGGATTAAGCACATCCTCTCTGAAGTTTTTTTAGACAATTGGATCTTGAAGCTCTGACGTGTTGAATGATTTAATCCCCTGGTAGAGTCTAAATCTGACTAGATTACTGGAAGGCAGTGGGATCTGGTTAGAGGAAATAGGTCATTGGGGATATTTTCATGGGCGCTACACTTTTCTCTAGCTCCTTCGATTTGCAACCTGTGTGAAATTAAATTAAGAAGTATTCCCTTTGGAAACAGAGGTAGAATACATCCTGTGTGCATGTATGTGTGTAGGAGTATGTGTGGGGTGTGTGTGTGTGTGTGTGTGTGGTGTGTGGGGTGTGTGGGGGGTGTGTGGTGTGTGTGGGGTGTGTGTTTGTGTGTGTGTGCCTGACTCACACAGCAAGAGAATATCTAGACAATTCCAATTTTCTTTCCCACCTCAAGTTCTGTTATAATTAAAACAGACATCTCTAATGCAAACTATGTAATAAAATTTGGCTGCAAAAAAATTATAATAATTGTCTAAACTGTGGTAGAAGCTGTATCCTACCTCCTGCATTGAAATAAATAAATATTAGAAAAAATTATTGAAAAATTTAGCTACTTTATTTCCACTCTCATCCAGAGACAGGCCTTCCTGATGCCCCATTCCTATCCTCTGGGCAATCAGCAATTGGGAGACGTGCGTATGACATGAGTTAAGCTTTCCCTTGCACTCTGTCGCAATTTCTTAATTTTTTTTCATGTTTTGACTTTAATGTAATCAAGATGGTGACTCTCAAAACACCTAATAGCAAAGCAACTTACAGAACTCTGTCTGCCAGGTTGCATAATAGAGTTATAACTTCTTGCATCTGGAAAGGCCCTTTGTTTAAACCATTAGGCTGAGGAAAGTGAATTCAAGCCTCTCTGGTGTAAATGAGTTTCAGATGTTTTGTGTGTGACGTGTTAATAATGGAAAAGACACAAACTGAAGTCAGACCACAGCTTCAATTCAGACTGTTTAAGCATATATACAAGGACAGTTTCTTGGTGTGTTGACCTTACAGCAATTAGCCATAAAATGAGAATCTCTGCTATTTAACATTGTGATAGAATTGGCTGATGGTACACATGTATCAGGACTAAAATCCGCACATCAATACTTAAGTAGTCTAAATAAAACTTACAAATCACCGGTCCCTAAATAGTAGAAATTTATTATTAATTTTGAAACTACTCAGTTTCAGGAAATTTAGAGCAAACAATGATTTTTAAATCAGATTGTTACTTTTAGTCATTCAGAAGAACAAATTCAGTCTTTGGAGGATTTCCTCCCCTTTTTCCTCTCTGCTATTAATCTCAAGGTTGACTTACTTCCTAGTGAGGCCCATACAATACTCACTCCCAAATCTGGGCATTGTTAAGCTGTAGTTTTCATCCCTTTAACTTTAGCATCTGAACATGGGTCTCCCATGTCACTTAGAATCTTCAGCTGATACCCATGAGGCTGGTCCCTTGACATGATGCTAAAACCTGTTAGTAGACACAGTATCTTCGTCACTGTCTGCAGTTTGTCTTCTATATCCTCTTGGTCTTCATCCAAATTCTGTCACTCGAACTTTTCTACACTTGTCTATATATTCTGTAAGTGCTCAGAAATTATCCATTGCTTTCCTGAAGATTCTCTCCTTCCTCCCTCCCTCCCTCCCTCCCTCCCTCCCTCCCTCCCTCCCTCCCTGCCCTCCTCATACACACACACACACACACACACACACACACACACACACACACACGTTACATCCCTATCACAGATTCCCCTCCCTCCACTCCTCTTGGTCTCTCCACTCCTGCTTCCTTTCCCCCATATCCACCTATTCACTGTTTCAGGAAAGATTGTAGGAACCAGAGAGGTTGAGTACACCATGAAAACACAGCCAACAAAATCAACAAAAGAGAGCTCATGGGAGCTCAGAGAGACTGAAGTAACAATCATAAGCCTATATGGGTCTGAGCTAGGACCACTTTCTCCCTGGATTTTCTTGAGGGTCCCCTTTCTTAGAAATTTCTCTGGCTGTTGGAACCTTGACCAAACCCATATAATGCTGGCGGAGTCTAGCCTTCTCTGCTTTCATATCCCCAACATGGACTGCCTGAAGTTCATACCACTCTGTGTCCTTCCTACCTGCTACAGGAGTAGGGGATCAGACATGGTGATCACTAAAGAGATAAGATAGACTATTATCAAGTAACCTATTAACCAGACTAAACTCTGTTCTCCTTTGTTCCCCATCTTCCGGAGAGACAAAGGAAACGTCCTTTGATCTGGCCTCTGGTTTACTTTTAACTTACTCTTTAGTTCATACCAAATGTTTCGATTACTTTAATTCAAAAAAAAAAAAAAATTCTGAAGGCCAAAGTCCAACGTGAATATCATTGAACTAAAATCAAGGTGTCAACCGTTTGCACATCCTGAAACTAGCCCATTCCTTCACGGCCTTTATACTGAATCCAGCAGTCAGAAGTTTTCAAACATCCCTCTATGTTCTTATCTTTGCCCTTCTAGGTGCCTTCATGGTGTCTCTGCTCTTCTGCCTCTTTTTTAGAACACTTTTAAAATTACCCAGATAACTCAAGGTAACCTCCTTACTTCCAGATCCCCAATCACATCTATGAAAATGTTATTGCTGTCTAAAGATTGTTATCTGATGCTTTTAGGGTCCATTTTAGTCCATTGAAAGGGCCAGTGTAATTAAATGAGAAAGAAAGTTTTCAATAAATTCTTCTGAATCATTTGATATGTCTGTGAGAAAAGACAAGGCATCATGCATGTTACATGCAAAAAAAATTAATCTGAACTGAATCAGAGAATTAATTGTGAAATATAAACAATATGCTTGTTAATATCAGTATTTTTTGGATTTTAATGATCTTTGAAGTAGCTATTTATGTTTTTGCTTGGAAACAAACTGAAACTGAGCACGCTCTTTCATGCTCTTTATTCCATTCATTTATTTGAACAGTGAATGTAAATACAAATTGATATTTTATACCTGAATTGTTTTTCTTGTAGCTGTAATGAAAATATTTAGCACAGTCAACTTTGGAAAGATCTATTTTACCTCACAATTTGAGAGAATCTAGTTAGGGAAGGCATGGGGCTCCAGGAAGCAGAAGCAGAGACAGGACTGGAACAGGGTCTATATTGTCAGTCTCAAGGTCAACCCTATCCAATATTAGCATTCTGCTGCTAGATCTCACCTCATGAAGGTTTCAAAACAAGGCAGGAAACAAACACTCACACCCATGAACCAGAAGAAGACATTTCATGCCCAACCACACCAACACCCTCCCTGTTTTAATACATATGTATTCCAATTTACAAAAAGAATGCAAAAAATAAGAAAATAATAAGTAGCCCCAGAGAAAGGGGATGCTAGAGGAATGAGGTGGGAGTGGGTGGGCAGAGCACCCTCTTAGAGGCCAAGGGGAGAGGGGTGGAATGAGGTGATCATGGAGGGGAGACCGGGAAGGGGGAGATAACATTTGAAATGTAAACAAATAAAATGATTAATAAATTAAAAAAGAAAATAATAACTAAATAATAGTGTTTAGAAAAAATTGATAAATTGAGCGAGGAAAGAGCTTATTATGCATGATATATGCTCAGAATCTCAGTTCAGAACTTGATCTTGCCATCTTCATGTCCAAAACGATGAAAATAAAACAAAAGCAGACTACTTTAAATCATAGTTTCCCTGAAACTAAGTTATAAAAAATAATATATTTTCCCAAGTGTTCATAAAGAGAAAAAGTAGACTGTAATGAACATTTCCATAACAATAGTCTTCCAGCTAATTTAACAAAATAGTTTTGAGGCTGGAGTGATGGCTCAGTAGTTAAGAATACTTGCTATTCTTGCAAAGCACTGTGGTTTGGTTTCTAACATGCACACATGTTGTTTTACAATCACCTATAACTTACACACATGTGTTGCCTCATCTATAACTCAAGTTCCAGGGAGTTCTCGCAGGCATACATGGTGCATATACATACACTCAGGCAAACATTCACACACATAAAAATAAATTTTAATTAAAAGACTGACTTCTAGAACAACATAGCAGCATGCCTCTCAGTGCAGGAAGATGAACTAAAGCCAATGTGGCTTAGCACAGACATTTTAACCATTCACCATGGGCTCCTGGACTCACTAATGATGGAGTCTGGTACCAAATAAGCAGGTCTTAGGCAAAACAAATAGACAAAACACAGTGTCTTATCTTAACTAAGGTCAGAAATTACATTTAAAATGCCCAAAAGATTTCACTGTGGTAGGAATTTCTCTAGCCCTTAGTTCCCTAATGTACAATTTGAATTTCAAATAACATCAGTATTTTCCATATTTTCAAGCTAATTCCTTAGAATAGAAACTTCCTAGGTACATTTATCATGTTAACTTTCCCATCTTGTGTAAGAGCTAGTATGTCAACAACTTAAAATGAAAGTTAATCCGAAGGGGACAGTGCATGTATGTCACGCGTAGCTCACATCAGATTGAGGGCTGTATCTTGTGAAGGAGATATGGAAGATGAAGGATGAAGAAGAGCTGGGAAGAGCTGTAGTTCCCTCCCTCACTCAGGCTGATGGGAAGGCTGCCCTTGCATAGCAGAAAACATGGCATCTTTCTGGTTATGAGACCAAAAAGCTGATCACACTTCAAAAATGAGTCACCAGCAGTTGTGTCTACATGAATAAAAAAATGGGTATAGAACTCAGAAAAGTGCCAGCCCACCTGAATCATTTCCCCTGATACTCTAGCAAATGCCGAAGAACCAAAGCTGCTTCCCAGGTTCACACATGATGTCAGACAGAGCGATGCTTACGGAACAACAGTCAAACCAAAGCAAACATCGCGACAAAGAGAACCCTCAGCCCAGACACACAATGCAAGAAAGAAACATTAAATCCTCAGAAAGTAAAAGGCAAATCCCTCTGCGTGTGTGTGTGTGTGAGGTGAGCTTACAGAGGCCATGACTCCCACGACCTGGACCTTTCACTCCAAGAAAGTGTTTTCTTGTTTTACTATTCAGCTGCTTCTGGGGGCGTGGATAAGCCTGCAGATTCTAGGCTCCTGAGTGACTGGTTGCTGAATGGCAGGCAATTTCCTTTTTATCTAGCAGTGCCACTCACTGTCCTGGTCCCCACTCCCATGTGCACAAGCCTCCACTCCTACAACTATCTCTTGGGAAAGGGGACATATTCTGGAGATTTCCTGTGCTTGATATTTTTCTGGCAAATGGTCCACCAAATATCTGTAAGATTAATGTGGCAATATTCAAGGAAGAAGTCATCCACACACTTTCTTATTAAATGCTCTGAGCTGCTTGCTTTCTTAGGTAATGTTATCTGCTAGCCTAATTATTGTCCAGGCTAGTTTGGTCCTGCTTTGAAATAGCCAAGCCAAGGCTAACATAGTTTATTCCCTAACTCTTGTAATTCCTCACTATTCTTATTTCAGGACACAAGAAAAAGCTTAGCTGCCCTAAAATTACCACACCACTTGTCTACAGGATCTCTTGTCATTGTAATAACCAATTAACACTACCACTTGAGCCCATCTAAAGAAAATAATAAATAAATAAAGGTCGAACATTGCAAATGTGGACACTCATGTTTGAGTCTTTTCCACTAAGAATTAAGGCACAGATACTTTTGGGAAAGAATCCTGAGAGATACTGAACATTTAAATAATCTAAACTGTGTTTGACTAAAAGAAAGAAGAGTCTAATGTCTAATTAAAGCAAAAGAGTTAGAGTGGAGTTAGGTGGAGGACTACAGCTGTGAAGTCATACACCCTAGGGAAGAGAACAGAAAGAAATGAAGCTCTGAGAAACAAGTCAAAACCAAAACACATGGAAACAGGTCAGGGATGGGTGGCTTGTAAACACAGTAGACACATCCAGTAAAAGTCAGTAGAGGAACTAGGGATGTCCCACATTCCAAAAGCATAGACAAGTTTGTACTTTCCAAGGTTAGTTTAGTCTAAAAAAAAAAAAACCAATGGATTGGGATGGGAAAAGGTGGGTTATCTGAGAGCAATCAGTTCAGAGCACAGAATAAATGGTATAAATGGTGGTAAGTGTTGATTATCAACCTGACAGGATCTATAATTTTAACTGGGGATGGATAGCAGGGTCCTACCAGTTGGGTGCTGGACTGAATAAAGAGAGAAAGCAAAGTGAGCACAAGAATTTACCACTTTCCTTACCATGGAAACAACAGCATCAGCCCCCTTAAATTCCTACCACCATGAAGTCCTTGCTTTACTGATTGTATTCTTGAACAGAAAGCCAGAATAAACCCTTCAATCCTAAAATGCTTTTTTTTTCTGGCTTTGTTTGTTTGTTTAGTTTAGTTTTTTTAATCACAGCAACAGGAGAAGAAACTGAAGTGTTGTGTTTTATGTTTCTTTATGAGGTATCCTAAGACTATGAATACTGAGTCTAGAATAGCCTTTATTATTTTTTATTGTTATTAGGCATCATGCTTGGGATGGCTTCAAGTGGACTAGAGTCAAAGACAACCATATCTCTCTATGCTACGTAAGTGTGATGGAGACAGGAGCTTTCAGGAGGGTTCCAAAATGTTCATCTGCAATTTGTTAGGTATTCTCCATCAAATATTGGACAGCTGTATTCCCTTACATCAGTATTCAGAAGTCCTCTACTTTAAAATGTTTAATACTGAGGCCAAGATTTTCTAGGCCATCTACCTTTCTTCCCAAGTCTTCTGTTGGGCAATGACACAGTTTACCTCACCGATATGACATGCGACTCCCTCTCATTTGTTCAACTCTGTGTTCAACTGAATCAATCATATTAGCGTCAAATCGAATTTCTCAACTAGTTGTCAATAGCTCACAATAATGATTGCAGGTTTGTCTCCTAGAAACATACCTTTAAAATGGTTCAATAAACTATCATTTCTGACTACTTTTCTAGAATATGCAGATAAATAATTCAAGTATTAAGACACATATCAGAGCACCAAATATTTATGCAAGCTCAGAAATTGGAGAGCTCTTATGAGGTGTTTGAAATGATTAAAATGCACTTTAATGGAATCTTCTAGCTTTTCCTTTTAGCCTAAAGATGATAGCACCATAGAACCTCTAAGAATGTCTTCCCTAAAATTAACAAAAACCAGGAATAGCTGTCAACACCTGCAGAGGACTGTTGTAGAGCCCCAAATCTATTAGTACAAAGAAAGAGACACTGATCTTCTGGTCTTTCCCTTTCTCTGCTTCATCATCCTGGGGCTCCAGAATTC
Organism: Arvicanthis niloticus; assembly: GCF_011762505.2. Taxonomy (NCBI): domain Eukaryota; kingdom Metazoa; phylum Chordata; class Mammalia; order Rodentia; family Muridae; genus Arvicanthis; species Arvicanthis niloticus. The sequence continues at coordinate 23,174,136 of NC_133436.1, read as the reverse complement.
TCTGGGATGTTTAAACTGTGCCTTTTATATGTAATGGCATAACAGAAAGCTTCGGATTTATTTAATCGGTTTCAGAGAGCATCCTGGAAATGGCCTGTTGCGTGCCAGACCCTGAGTTGGGAGTTTGAACAGGAATGGGAGTCCTGCAACAGAATTACTCACTAGGACTCCTTTTGATATTCCATTGAACCGACACTTTCATTTCTTTCAGCATCTTAATTTTAAAAGGTGTACATATGCGATGTGTATTAAGGGTACATTTTAGAAATGGATGGGTGTGTTTCTTCTTCAGAGGAAAAACAAGTCAGAAAAGCAGGATGGAAAGATGGATAACTCTCATGATAAATCCTAATGTAGAGGTGAGGTGAGCAAAACATTTAGGCAGCCTGCAGAGCATAGACACTGCGACTTTTCAATGCTGTAGTTGAACAGGAAGGGAGTTGGGGACTTTAAAGAAGCCTGGCACAGCTGTTGTTGGCATGGACAAGAAAAAAATGATACAGGACCATTTTCCCAGCCTAACGTATTTACTTCATAGGCTATTGCACCTACCCTTTCTCAGAATCTGAGTGCTCATTTATCCCTGATCCCAGATGCTATGGAAGAATGGAGAGCAGGTTACTCTGTGCAGGATGATATAATATGTTTTCAATTATGTCACATTAGCGCACTGGTCTGGCAATACGAGGTTTGACTAGGCATGAATGACAATTTAGGCTAATGAAATCCACAGCTAATTTAACCAGCCTAACTTATGAAAAGCCTGACTTTATTAGCTCTGTCCTTAGATACTACATTTTTTTTCTTGGATCTTAAATCCACATGTGCATTGAGTAGTAGCTACTAAATAATCTGCTTATTCTTTAAACAAAGCTTTGGATATTGTAGAATCTGAGATGGGTAGTTAAGAAAAGGGTTGAAACCGTGGACCTTCTAGAAGAGCCAAGGTTGAAAAGGGAGCTGGGGTGCTGTCCAGTGGCTCACATTTTCCCATCAGTGAGAACCCCCACTCTGCCAACTTGCTGTCATTCAATGTTAGAAAGATTAGTTAGTCTCAGCATCCTGGGCTGGGGTGTTTTTATTTTTTATTTAAAATGGAAATAATCAAAGTATCTTGGGGGCTGAAGAGATGGCTCAAAAATTGACAGTGTTTGCTGCATTTCCAAAGGACCCTAGTTCAGTTCCTAGAACTCACATATAATAGCTGGCAACCACCCGTAACTCTAGTTCCAGGGAATCTAATGACCTTTTCTGACCTCTACAGAAACCCACACAGACACAGAAGCATATGTATATGAACATGCACACACACACAAACACACACTCAAAAATAAAATCTTAAAACAATAATAATATTAACTGTTTAATACCATTATTTTGTGTGTTAAATAACAACACATGTTAATATTTTGACTTATCGGTACTGATACTGAAAAATAACATTTCACTACTACTGTTATTATTAATTCTATATGACAATAATAATTATTATTAATTCTATATTACTTTTATTTCCAGTCTTCTCAGTCAGAAAATAACCACTTAGGGGTATAGGAATGCCACTTACAGCTAGCAGTAAAAGGTACTGATTGATTTACAAAGTCACAGAAAGCTTGATCAAGGTTTTTATTTTAGTGCTTAGTCAAATTCCTTTGCATTCTAGAAGGAAAGATCAAGGTGCCAAACCAAGGGATACGTGAAAGAAGAATTTCACATCTGTTGGCCATAGAGAATTCTTTAGCTCTTTGCCCTTTCTCAGGTTTCCTCTGTCCACATTCCATGGAAATCTCATTTGATATCAAAATATCACCTATCACTGAGAGAACTGATTATCATATAACATCCTGAACTCCAGCCATGCCATTTCAACTTCCTGAAAATTGTGTGTCTAGAAGTCCTTGCATTCCCAAATCTAGATTTTTGGTCTACTTTATCTTTCTGTCTATGATCTCAACCTGTATAAAGTACAGATATATTTGCATTCAAATGTATTACTAAGGTAAGCACAAGACGCAGATATGTGAATGGGTATAAATGTGCTCACTTGTTCAATTTAGGTTAAAATTAGCATATAGAAAGCCTCAAACTATTTCTAATGTACAAGGTCAAACCAAGTTGAAAGCAAGATGAGACTGCTTTTTTTTCCAGTGGGATTCAACAGAGAACATTTCCTACAGGCTAAGTCAGCCAATTCCTCAGGCAGGAGATAAAGAGGGCTGTCAATCTGTGCTATATACCTGTCTAATCATTCACTTCGAGTCAAAGGAGTGTCTAAAAGTAGGAAGCCATGGTATCAATTTAATCTACTAAGGTTGGCCACATACCATATGTATTAGTCATGGTTCTTTACAGGAAAAAATAGATGTCTGTGGGTCCATGTACACATGTGAAAAGCCAGAGAGAAAGATAATGTGTTTTGTAGAGTGTCTTAACCAGTACAGACTATGGTCTATTTACTTCAGTGGTGGCTATCTCCCAAAAGAAAGGCCAAGACCCAGTAGTTGCTCAGTTCAGTTCAGTTCAGTTCACAAGCCTGGATGTGTCAGCTTGTTTTCAGTCTACATTGGCATCCTGAAGAAGTTGATTCGAATACTCTCTCAGATTCAGGAGAGATGAACCTTATGAACATTCACAGCAAAAGTAAGGGCAAAGAGTCAAAATAAAGTCAAAGTTTCCTCCTTTCATGTCTGTTCCTGTGGGCAGCAACCAAAATGTGTGGCCCAGATTTAAGGTGAATTTTTTTTCTTTTAATCTCAGAATCCAGATATAGGGTGAAATTTCCCACCTGAAACTATATGATTGTGGTGATTTGAATGAGTGTGACCCCATGAGCATAGGCTCATATATTTGAATGCTTGATCCTGGGTGGGTGGACTATTTGGGAAGAAGAAGAAGCACGTCATTAGAAGTGTCACTGGGGGTGAGCTTTGAGATTTCAAAAGGTTTGTGCCAGGCCCACTTTATCTCTTTCTCCATGTTTTGTGGCTGTGTTGCAACATGTAAGCTTTCAGCTACTGCTCCAGTATTATGCCTGCTTGCCTACTGCCATGCTCCCTGCCATGATGGTCATAGACTCGAACCTTCTGAAATCATAGTCCCAAATCAAACACTTTTTCTTATAAGTTGCCTTGGTCATGGTGTATGGTCACAGCAATAGAGAAGTGACTGAGAATCCTATCAAGAAAAGTCTTCAAAGATGTTCTGAGCTTCTTGAGTTTTAGTTGAGGCTAGGTGTAGTCAAGTTGATAGCCAAGATTAGCCATTACAACACAGAAATCAATCTTCTTCATAAGCAATATGTGAGCAATGGGTAAAGTGGTTAAGACTGTCAGTGGCCCGTGGAAGTAACAATACATCATTGGTCCACGCTTGTGATCGAGACAGCAATGAAACAACTGCCTACTCTTTTATATGTCCACTTATTCAGCAGAAATTCTAGAATGTTCCCTCCTACAATTCAAAGTCTATCAAGTGTTCCTGTTTTTTTTTTTTTTTCAATAGCAGATTAAGTGTCTCGATGATGAAACTCAAAGAGCAGTAATTAACCTAAATAGCTACCGGAGCCACCTTCCTGTACCAAACTCATTGTGTCATGAGCAGAGCACTAAGAAATAAAAAAAAAAAGCCAGAAAACACTAAAGATGGACGCAGTTGAATGTGTTTATATTGGCTGTGAAATTACGGGTATGACAACTTAGGTGAAGTGGAAACTATTTAAACAAGCATTCTTTGTTTTCTTGCTCAAAGCTTATAATCACCATTAAAATCTGGAACACCGCACCAGAGCACAGTGAGGTATTGTGACTTAGAAGTGAAGAGACAGGATACAAAGGTAGGCTAAGCAAAGCCAGCTCTATAATTTGCAGGTCTGGTGTAATACAAGGATGCAGCAAGGGTTATTTGGTAAAAGGCAGGAATGACAGAGTCAGTGAAAGCTTTTTGCATGATGGCATTTTAAATTCTACTTGTTACTGTGTTTAGAAAATAAAAATAAACCTTATAAGCCAAGTGAATTCAATTTACATTGTGTGATGTGAGTTTTAAATGTGAATATAGAAGGATTTAATTCATATGCAGAAGGCCTGAAAGCATAAAACCCCTATTTTGTAATTTTTACATGCATATCTATTTTTGCCTTTACCTGAGAAATGAAAACGCTGCATAGAGTGAAGCTAGCTGTTTTTATTTGAATTCCTGAAACATATTCAGTCTACCATGGAGTTGCTGATGCTTAAGGAAAGCCTAAAAAGAAAAGGGTCTTTGGGCTACCCTATCTTTTCTTTACCTCTTGTGTAATTATGTTCAGGACAAATAGTTGGCTATGCAGATACATACACAAACAGCATATGATGGCACGCCTTGACCACGCATGCTTCTCTCCCTGTGTGTGCTGTGTGCAATGTGTCACACCACTGTTGCTCTCCCATTGTTCCTTTGATCTATTATACATAAGAAATGCAAAGGTAAAATCAGTGTGCCTTCCTAGACAGTGGCACCAGAGCATTAAATCAAGTGTAAGGTTGCAGGAAATGGCACACGAGACAGCCCTGGGTTCTTCTCTGGTTTCTTCAAATAACTTGGTTGATCTCTGGGCTTTCATTAGACTGTATGGCGGTCATTTTCACATATATAACTAGATCTTCTTTCTACTCAAACATCCCTGAGTATGCTCTTTCTGTGGTCTATTTTTCTAACTCACCGCTCTCAATGTTCTTACCAGCATCCTCTTCCCCAAATACCTGTAAGAAACATTTTATATAACATCCAAAAGCCAATTCTGGCCCGATAATATAATTGATGCTCTTAGTAATTAACACAGAGCCAAGATTTAAAATTTAAAGATTTTGATTTAGAAGGCAGAATTCCAACTAATTTTTAAATATCTAAGGAAACACCACTACTTCTCTGCAGTAGGGACAGTGCTAATCTCAAGTTCATCACTGCTTTACTAAATCCTGTTCCCTTGTAAATGTCACCCACAGCTTCACCTCCAAGCCTGTAAGTAAGTTTGGGACGTGTGCTTTATACCATCTGGATGGAAATCAAGAGACACAATCTGAGATCTCAAGTTGCCTACAGAGCATGTGTGACTTGTTTTTCTAGTCAGAGTTCTAGCAAGAAAATGGGTGTGTTCTCAGACCAAATTCTTTCTGTATACCTTCCATGCATGTTTGTGCAGCCCCCAAACATCTAGCATGCTAGAAGGCTTCTGATAAATAATTCATCACCATGTCCCAAGGAATCAATAAACCAATCATTCTCCAAGGCAATTTTCTTTAAAAAAAAAAAAAAAAAAAAACTATCACCAAAGAATTGTGGTGTTCTTTCCATTCGCTTAACTTTGGAGTCTATGATGCTTGAGTTGAAGGCATGGTTTAAACAAGGTAAGGGAGTTGGAGAGCATCTCAGCTCATATCCATAAGTGAATGCCCATTCAGCTTATTTATAAAGGCAACCCAGAATACATCATAGTCCTAACAAGGACTGCAACTTTTAGAAAATGGGCAATATTAAACTTTTGTATAATCTTTTCAGTATTAACACGTATAAATCAGCATCCATATCTTTCACAAACACTTTTTAGAATATGTCCAGCCACTATTATTTTTAATATGTTAATTATGGTACACATATAAATAAATGTTTATAAGTCTACATATGAAAGTGTATTCACATGTGTTTGTGAATATATACACTAATACAAATATATACCTTTATACAAAAAGAGGGAGGGAGAGAAAAATGGTGTTTTGACCATGCACTTTAATTTGGGGGAGGAAATATATTTTAATAAAGGATATGATGGGAAAATATTGTTAATTATGTTGTAATTAATTTGAAATGCATATATTCTTATAGTTCAAGATAATACAGCATTTTGTAATAAAACAACCAGTCAACCCAAACAAATTAATATATTAACATATAAAAACATTTTTGCAATGCACAAGAAAGCCCAGTTGTTTCAAGTTTTTGTGCCCACAGAACTCATTTACGATAACTCGCTTTATGATTTTAAGTGTTTATCATTCCACTTAAAATTCACTTACAATTAACTTTTCCACACTGTGCAAGGAAAAATTATATCTATCTATAGAATTAAATTTACATGGAAAATTTACCTTGAAATCTACCATCGAGAGAAATCTTCACAGGCATTGTTAAAAATTCATGCCAAGCAAAGGATGGGTGGGTGCTTGCTTGATTTAATTTCTCACATCTCATTTCTCCTTGGATAAAGCAATTAAAGTTTCATTGAATTTTCTTCACCATTACGTTATAACGTGCCATTTACTGGGACTATTGATTGATGCGGTGTTTCTTCTTTCTATGGTGGCCTCTGATATTAAATATATCTATTATACATTTTAATCTTATTGTCCAGACATTATTTTTGCTAACTTATTTGAATAATCCAATGTACCTTGAAGTAGTTATTCATTAAAACTCTCTCCAAAATCTACTGAGCCTTTATCTCTGATGCTAAGAAGATTGAGTAGAGAGATTGTGTGCCCTTGGAACAGATCTAGGGAAGGCTGGGATAAAGGAATCTTTCAAACTTGCTCCCACTCAGTTTGTCCTTATATATAGCATGTATGAAAATTATCCCTTATTACTACATCTCAGATGCATATATCCTGGCTTTAGAAATTAAGTTAATGTGCAATAGCATCTTTAATAATATGAACAAGTTATCTTTCTCACAGTTCTTGTTCTTGGGATTGCTATAGAGAAACATTATCATTTACTTCTAGTCCTGAGCTTTTGATTTTCCTTGATTTCACACTGGCTGCTTTGACTTTGTGATGCAGAGATCAAGAGAGGGACATAGTAATGTGCAGAACACAGACTCGGTCCCCAGGCAGACCTGACTTAGATATCCTCTGAGCTTTCTAGTTATTTCTTGGGCAAGATAAACTCTGGGCATCCAGTCCCTCTTCAGGTGCGAAAATATCTAATCCTTTGATTAATACTATTAGTAATATTAGAATCACGTAATAATAATGTAACAATACATAGAAGGTACTAAGAAGGTGGCTATTTGTTTCATTATCTTGTTTTGTTTTGTTTTGTTTTGTTTTGTTTTGTTTTGTTTTGTTTTGTTTTGTTTTTCGAGACAGGGTTTCTCTGTGTAGCCCTGGCTGTCCTGGAACTCACTCTGTAGACCAGGCTGGCCTCGAACTCAGAAATCCGCCTGCCTCTGCCTCCCAAGTGCTGGGATTAAAGGCGTGCGCCACCACCGCCCAGCTATTAGTTTCACTATCATTCTTGGCTCAATTTGTTGCCAAGACTTGTTACAAATTTGCTTGTATAAAGTTCAGGAGAAACGTGTGAATAGTGCTTAGATAATCTAGGTAGAAACACACACATATGCTGAAGCACACACACCCACACATACTCACACCCACACCCACTTACACATAATGTATGGTATAGGTAATTGCACTTGGTCTTCCTATCATATCTATCAATGAGATAGATAAGACAGGCCATATTTTGATCATTATGTAACTGAAGATACTAGTGTAATGGCTAGATAATTTAAAGAACCACCTCCCATAATTAAGAGTGCTCATACCAAAGATTTGCAGTCACACTGTACTTTATATATTCTTAGTTCCTTTAACCCTTGTTTCTTGAGTTCTTTGTGAGCATGCGTCAGTCAGTTCTGACATGTAAAAGTCAACTATCATCATTAGTAGGAAAGTATACTTCTTTCTTTCTGCAAGAGGATACAGGCTAAGAAATAACATACTCAGATGGATTCCAGAGTGATGCTTGAATATAAAATATAAGAAATGGGTAGGATATGAGAAAGTGACAGATGGGGAAAAAGTTAAATCATTTCACTGAGTTGACTTTTTTATATTTGCCTTCTCATATTCAGAATAAATTCCATTCCAACAGTGAAAATTCTTAGATGTTTTCCTCAGGAAAACCAAAGGACTGAAGCTAAAAAGAGTTAGATCAGTAACTGGCTTGCTGCTCAAATTTGAGGACCCAAGTTCAGAGCCAAAGCACTCAGTATACAAGAAAAGTCAGCCATGGTGATACATAGTCATATTCCCAGAGTTGGGGAGACAGAGAGAGGAGGATCCCCAGAGTTCACAAGCCATCAACCACTGAGCACAAGATTCAGTGAGTCCTGTCTCAAAAAAATATGGTAGTGATAAAGGAAGACACTCAGCACTTGTACATATATAGGTATGCATATACCATCATATATGCACATACATACATACATCTTTCTCAATCACACATACAGGCACACACACATGTACACACATGTACACACACACACATGTACACACACATGTACACACACACACACACACACACGCACACACACACACACACACACACACACACACACACACTCTTAAAAAGGAAAACAATCCAGAGGATTATGGGTTTTTTTTTTGTTTTGTTTTGTTTTAAGTTTAAAGACTTCAGAGACTGAGATCAGAAAAAAAAAATAGGTGTTTGCAACAAATGGTGGTTCACAAGTCATTCTGAAATATTATAAGTTACTGTCTTTCAAAACCATGACCAGGAACTACATAATCATAGCTTATGTATGACATAGCTCCTTTTATATCACCCAGGTGTTCTGAAATGCTTTCTAATTGACTTGTTCCCTCTCCCAGTCTCAGGGAAGGCCAGAAGATCTGTCAGTCCATAGCACTTGTATGGATGTGTTTGAAGCGTCAGGAACAAATGGAGACAAGGGTGCCCCATGGTGCACATCCCATTATAGATCTTCTTTAGAGTCCCTGGTATCTTAGTTATGGTTTCTATTGCTGAGCTGAAACACCATGAGTGAAACGCTTTGAGGAAAAAAAGGGTTTATGCCACTTACATGTCTAGGTAATGGTCTATTAACAAGGGAATTCAGGGCAGAAACATGGAGACAGGAACTGATGCAGAGGCTGGGGTGGGGGTACCGGCTTGCTTCTTATGGCTTGTCCAGCCTGCTTTCCTATAGCACCCAGGACCACTAGCTCACGAGTGTCACTGCCCATCCACAGTGAGCTAGGCCCTCGCATATCAATCCTCAATCAAGGAAATGTACCACAGGTTTGCCCAAAGGACAATCTGCATTTTCACAATTACAGTCCTTTCTTTCCAAATGAGTCTAGTTTGTGCCATTTTGACAAAAAGCTGCCCAGAACACCAGGATCCAATGCACAGAAATGGCTTCACTCAGAGTATAAAAAATATTGTTCAACAATACTGGGGAAATTTGCCTATTTGATTCCTAAGTTTATAACCAGAAATGGAAATTGTGCAAAGCTGTTTTTGTTTTTTAAGTGAGACAGAGAGAGACAGAGACAGAGAGACAAACAGAGAGACAGAGAGACAGACAGAGACAGAGAGACAGACAGAGACAGAGAGACAGACAGAGACAGAGAGACAGACAGAGACAGAAAGACAGAGAGACAGAGAGAGTATTGAAATGATAAAGAGGTGCCTTCCATGTAGAGGACACTCAGGTATAAAATAGGAGAGTCACAAGCAGTTCCTGATGTTCAAACATGACTCTGTTCAAACATAGCCTCTCTTAAATACATAAGTTTCATCCGTTGCTATGAAACTGTCTCCTGACTTCTAAGCATTAAGCCAAAGCAGTTCCCTGGAATGAATGCTGTACAGCTGGGAGAGCCACATCCTGAGACACAGAAAGGCGTTACCGTGGTGTTTTTTTTTCTTTGTTTCCTTGTACCCAAAATGCACTTCTTTTAGATTTTTACCCTTTGAAAATATAATAGTTTTTTTTTTTACCTTAGAAGTTATAAAAATGCCAATAAAGTTTTTTTTTTAAATCAATCTCCTAGGAAAGCTGGAATGAAAGCAAAAATGAGTTCAATAAACTCTCTCTCTCTCTCTCTCTCTCTCTCTCTCTCTCTCTCTCTCTCTCTCTCTGTGTGTGTGTGTGTGTGTGTGTGTGTGTGTGTGTGTGTGTGTGTGTGTAGTTAATTTGAGCACAAAATAAAACTTGGAAATATGACTGAAGTACTGGCAAAATCCAGATGTGCCTCACACAGTAGGTATCAAGGGTCTTTAATGGCATATATCTAGAGAAAGATTGCAAAATAATCACCATAACCCCACATAGAACTTAATAGGTAAAAAAGTAAGCCTCACACATCGAAATGCCGTCCCCTCCACCCACTTATGAGCATGATGCTGTAGTGAGAACATCTCATCACTGCCTGTCCACAAGCCATCATATCTGTAGGACTGACACCTATTTAGAATTCGCTTTAGAAATTATAGGTCTCACTGCTGGTCAGGATGAAATACTTCCTATCAGAATCTCTCTCTCTCTCTTCTTGTAAAACACTTAGAAAATAAGGCAGGCTAAAGAAGGAATTACATGCTGACAATATAGACAAGATGGCACTGTGATAACTCAGGTCATGACATAAGCAAATGGGGTGAGACATAAAATTAACTCAGCTTCCTTCCTTAAGAACATAAGACAGAGAGAAAGAGAGGGACTGTGGGTAAGGATGCAGAGGATGGACTTCAGAAAAGACAGGCATCCTCGAATGTAACAAGCTAAAGTACCCAGAAGGTGAAGTGATGTAAATAAAACAACCGCCAAATGTGGATGACACTCTTTTGTATCTGCTTCCGTAGCACAAGTGTCATTGGCCTTGTGAGAAGATGCAAGGCTGTTTGAGGGGACCGGAATTTCTGTAGAGAAACAACCCGGAGTTACTTTGCAGTGTGATTGGCTGGGTTCAGGCAGGACTGAGAGCTCGATGGGATAAGCCATGCATTGCTTTCAAATCCAGGACACGTAGGACCAGCTCCAGAGCTCAATCAGTCTAAGATCAGCTCTAGACTACACAGCTCCCAAGGTTTGAATAATCCTCAATGAGAGGACTCTTCGTGTAACTTCCTTACCAGAGTGTAATGCTACCTACAGGAAAATGAAAACTCTGCACACTTTTAGCACTTTGGATTTATGATATCCACCTGAAAGTCACTTGTCATGTGGGAAAATATAAGAACCAGGATCCACAAAAGGCAACAGCCAGCAGACACAGATTCAAGGAGAGAAGAGCATTGACACTAGATATGGAAGTACCTGCTGCACACAGTGTTGAAGAATCTTAAGGAAAATATAAACTGTTACAGAAATTTGCAAAATATCAGATGGCACCCATAGGTGGGAGAGTCATAGATGGGCTAAAATATCTTATTCTGCACATGAGTTACCTTCATGTGTTATTGCTCAACAAGAGGCAATTATGCTCCTTTGAGAAAGTTTCAGTATCATCTAAAGATGTTGTTGGGGGTCAGAGCATGAGAATGAATACTACAGGTACCTACTGACTAAAAGCCAGCACAACTAAACACTCTGCAGTGTAGAGGACATTTTTTTAATTAATCATATTATTTGTTTACATTTTAAATGATATTCCCTTTTCTGCTTACCCCTCCACAACCCCCCCATTCCATCCCTCTTACCCCCTCCCCTTTGCCTCTATGAGGGTGCTCCTCCAACCATTCACCCACTCCTACCGCACCCCTCTAGCATCCCCCTACACTGGGGCATCAAGCCTTCCCCCCATTGATGTCAGATAAGGCCATCCTCTCTTACATATGTATCTGGAGTCCTGGCTCCCTCCATGTATACTCTTTGGTTGATCGTTTAGTCCCTGGGAGCTCTAAGGGGTCTGGTTAGTTGACATTGTTCTTCCTATGGGGTTGCAATCCTTCAGTTCTTCTTCTAGCTCTTCCATTGGGGTCCTCAGGCTCAGTCCAATGGTTGGCTGTGAGCATCCTCCTCTGTATTGGTCAGGTGCTGGTAGAACCTCTCAAGGAATAGCCATATCAGGCTCCTGTCAGCAAGCATTTCTTGGCATCAGCAATAGTGTGGGAGTTTGGGATCGTACAGGACATTCTTGAACAACACAACACCGAATTACTCATGGATTTTACATGTCTCTAATAATGAAAAAACCTGCCTGAGATATTTTTAAAGAAGAATTAATAAAACAAAAGAAAAGGAATATCTTACAAAACCAGGGAGGGGTTCCAGGCTTAAATAAACAGTGGCCAGACCAAGGACAATCTAACATTTGAGTGTTTGAAATCCTGCTTGAAAGTTTCAGAAGTAAAGGGAGGTGTAGTTACACAATTTATTAATGTTATGAGTTATAAATTCACAGATATAAGACTTGCAGTGAACTTGAAATGAGAAACAAGAAGAAAACCAGATCAAGTGCCACAGAAATCAAATTATTCAAGAACAATGCCAAAGGAAAAATAATGAGAACCACCAACAAGATAGAGTCATGTGTCATGCAAGTTAACAATGGTTAAAGATTATTACTGATGTGTAAAACCCAACAGAAGCCCAAAAACCAGTTTGTATTTAAACCACTGAGAGAAAAATAACCACCAACCAGTATTTTCCCTGAGTAGAAGTTGCCCTCAGAAAATGAGGACAAGGACAAGGACGTTTCTAGGTTACAAGTGAAGCAGACAAACTTGTCACCTGGACACTTTTGTCCTTTAAAAAATCTGCTAGCTGAACTTTTAAATGTAAGGAACTTAATGCAAGATCAGAAAAGGCAGAAGACACTGGTAAAAATTAATGTTAAAAAAAACCCAACAGGATATTTATATTTATGAGCTGTCCATGATAATACATTGTGAGATTTGTGGCACACACAGAAGCACAATACACATATACCAGTGTGACATTATGGTCTTAGAAATTATGTGAAATTACATGTACATAGCTTGCGATAATTGATGTATACACACTGTAAATTCAATTCTACCTACTTCTGAAAAAAGAGTCACTAGTTACACAAGAGTGGGAATAAAATAGAAAATATTAAGCAATATTCAAATCAGTATGAGAAAGAAAAATGGAAATGGAACAAAGAACTCTGGGGCAATATAAGAAACAAATAGCAACGTGGTAGATTTAAATGGTATTTAAATAATAATATCAAATGCAAATGGTATTGACTCCCATCTTTCCTTTAAGGTCTAAAAGTTGAAAGTAACAGCATTCCAGTCTAACCGAAAGAAATTTTTGGATAATCTACAGAATCTAAAATCTTAAAGTCATCACAGAACAGATAAAAAACTAAGAAAAAGCTAATGCACACATTTTCTTCCATGGTCCAGTGTGAGAGGAAAGAGTAGAAACCAAACATAGCAGGTGATCCAGAGGGAGGTTACTAAAGCCCAGTGATGGGCAGAGTAGTACCAAAACATAGACATTCTGGGTGCTGAAGATACAAAAGCATTTCATATCCCCTAACCTGTAAATTTCATTGGAGACTCAAGAGAATGTGGGGAACAGAGAAGAAGACTTTAGTAATCCACGTCATGAATCAGTCTCAGGGAGGGGAACCTATGACCCACATCTTCACCATCTTCTCTATAGAAAAACCCTTGGTGGGCTGAAGTGGTCTCTCTCTGCTGAAATAAAGGTGCAAAGCACTCTAACTGGGAGATGGGATCAGAGGGGAAAAAAAAATCCCCCTTCCTCTAGACAAGGTAAAGAACCATTAGACAACTACTGGTGCTTTATAGCCAGAACTAGCAAGACTAAGACAGTCCCACTCCCCAGATATGGATCGTGCAACTGCCCAAATCTCCGACTGCACCAGAAGAACAGAAAACAGCTCTCAAAAGGCAGGCACGTAAACTTTAATAAGGAACAGATTAGATCCTTTGGAAGAATATAAATACTGAAACAAAGTCACATCCACGCAACAGATCCTAGAGATAAAAATGAAATAAAAGCACTTAAACCAAAAGCAAGTCAGCACGAGGGGAGGGGTGGAAGCAGTAAAGAATGAGCAGGAGATGACGAAGCTCTGGGTAGATTTTAATGAATTGCATCAATCCGGTACATTAAAGATAAACATACACAGCCCTATCAAAGTACACTGAAGATAAATAGTGTAAACAGACCGACTACAACACAGAGACTGGCCTTTCACAAATAAGATCAAACAGTTCAAGAAACACAGTTGAGATGTAAATATACCAGTCAAAAGGGAAAGACATAGGAAAGGGAGATAAATGTACTTTGAGTGAATATGCTCACCAACACATTGCATCATAATTTGTGGTCATAAGACAAACTTCGACAATTTAAAAACAGTTAAAAAGCATTTTAACTATTTTTAACTTTATATAACTCAACAATTTATTATCAAGGGAATCTATTCCAATAATCATGCAAGTAACAAAAATCCAGTAGATTAGGCAGGAAGTCAGAAGAGAAACAACCTACTTTCAATTAAATGAAAATGAGAAGAGAACACATCAAAATTTAGGAGACATAGCTGCATCCGTGCTTAAGGAAATTGTTCTAGCATTAAAATTTTATATCAGAAAAGAATATTTGTAAATCAATTATCCAAGCTTAAATGATATGAAGTTAAAAATAGAAATTAAATTCAATTCATAAATGTTAAAGTATGAGACATAAATAAAATTAAAACTTATTCTTTAACAATGAATAATTGAAAAAAGACAGAACATAAATTATTAATATCTGAAATGAAAATATAGATACTGCTATAATTATCACAGATATAAGTGAAACTGTTAATAAAAAGAAATTATGAAATAATACAAGCCAATAAATTTGAAAAGCTAGACAAAACAAAAACTACTGAAGCTCTTGCAAAAAGACAAACAACCTGGGTAGTCCAGATTATCTAAAATGATTAAAATAATAATTACAAACAATTAAATTCATGATTTTCAACCTCACAACAAAGAGAATTGAATGCCACTGACAAATTCTCGTATTAAAAAAATCATGAGAGTCTTACTAATAAAGCTTGTTGCTTTCACTCATTTTATGCTCATATCAAAATAGCATTATAAACTTTAGACCACTGAACTAATTAAGCTAAAATCCTTTTTTTTAAACTTATGGTTATTAAAGTCCAAGCATATACATTTTAAATATGTCAAGGTTAACTGGAAATATAAGCCCAGTCAGAAATTTAAAAAAAAAAAAAGGCTATGAATCTAGTCATATTGACACACTGAAAAATGAAAATGATTTACTTCTAATAACCAGAAAATATTCATATCAAAGCTGAATATTTTGTATTTATTAAAAATAAATTCTCAGCAAACTGAAGAGCAAAAAAGATTTCTTCCCCAAAGCCACAGCATTGAACCTCATTAAACCCTGAAGGATCCAAACAAAAAAACAAGGACATGACTGTGAAAAACCATTAATATAGAAATGAAAGGGTGGACCAGGTAGAGAGAAGACAGAAAGGAGGATGGTGATGACAATCACAATGCATTATATGCACATATGCATTTTTGACAATAAGCAAATTGTTAAAGAACCAATTTAATTAACAAAAATGTCTCCAACCTGATAAAGGCCATTATTGAAAATATATCAAAATGCTCCAGGACCCAAGACTATTTGAATGCTGGTTCAGACCAGCATTCAAATAGTCTTCATACCAAGAAAGGAAAAATTTATACCTCAGTCACACAATAGGTGGCAACTAGGACACATATATCAGAAAATATTGTCTAAAATTTCCTTCAAGCTATGCTTATAATAGTTAATGTACATATCTGAAACATGAAAAATACTGACTACACTCCCAAAATATACTATTTTGTATAATTGTGATTTCAAAATCCAAAATCTGGTCCAGAACATTTGGTGTAAAAGGTATTTGGCCGACATGTACATTTAATAGTTTCTGCAATAGCTGAATACAATATAATAAGTCAAGAAATAGAAATAAGATATTCATAATTGATTATCACGGGAGAAATAAAATGTCTCTAGTCACTTAAAGAAAAGAAAAAATGGAGGTTTGCAGATATTTTTCAGATGATCCTCAAAATGTCCGTCCACCTGATGACGACTTTACTAAGGTCGTACGTGATAAATAAAGGTCTCATATCCATAGATGAAACACACATAGCTATTTACAAAGAATTATTACAAATTTAAATTTTAAATGCCATGTATGAGAGCACAAAACAATCTATGAGATGTATTTGTTTTATGCATCTGCATAGTAGAAAATTATATGTAAGTCCTACAGTTAACAGTTGCAAAACTGTTGATAGAAAGAACAAGAGGGTCTAAATAACCCGAAAGATACCATGTAATGAATTATGAAAATGTAGATTTTCCTAAAACTTTTGTAAATGCAGTTCACCTCCTATCAAACGTTCAATGGACATCTTATGGAAGAGTTTTAAATGTTATTAACATAAACAGAGGAAAGCACCCTATATCTACCAAAAGACGTTGGAATTTCAATAACAGTGATTAACCTATACTCTTATGTCATCTCATACAGATATTGGTACTAAGTATACTGAAGACATACTGTATTGATTAGCTCTGTGTTTCTATGATAAAATACATGATAGATAACTTATAAGAGGATAGATGGATTTCAGCTCATGGCTTCAGAGGATTTCAGTTCATCATGTGTTAGGTATAGCCTAGTGGCTCTGCTCGTGATGGGTGCAGGGATGTGAGTGGCAGAAGCTGGTCACAACACAGTGGAACAAGAAGCAGAGAGTAAGGGCAGAACCGAGGCTCACATAAGAGGCCCAGCCTTCATACCTTCTGCCTGGTAGGCCCCCACTTTCTAAAAATGCCATAGCCTTAACAAACAGGTTCACCAGGTAAGGGAGAGACATTTAAAATATGAGTTTATGAAGACATTTCAGATTCAAATCATAACATGTACTTAAAACTACAAAACTTTAGTGAAGAATCTCAACACTGGGTAGGCAAGCAACTCTTAAGTGGAATATAAAAACAGTAAACATTTTTAAAAAAAAACTAAATACACTGTAGCTCATGAGGTTAAATCTTCTCTTTGAAAAACATCACTAGGAAAATAAACAGGGGCTGGATAGATGGCTTAGTGGTTAATTGTACTGTCTGCTCTTCCGAAAGAACCTGGGTTCAATTCCTATCACTCACATGGCAGCTCATATCTATCAGTAACTCCAGTTCTAAGGAATCTGACACCCTCACACCAATGCACATAAAACAAAATTAAGCAATATATTATTTAAAAAGTGAACAAGCAAATTCCAAATGTACAATGTCTCCAAGGAATAGACAAAAGATCCATATATCTTAGGTACAAAGAATTCTCAAAATTAAAGAAACATCACCCATTTTTCTTAATTAGAAAAATATTTGAATACAAAACTCACAAAAAGTACTTATGAGTGGAAATTAAGAATGTGGGAAAATGATCTATCTTGTTAATCACCCGAAAACTATGAAGCAAAACAACATTGGGCTGTTACGTTATACCCACTAGAAAACCCACAATTATAAAAGAATGGGTAGCAAATGCTGAAAACCTGAAACAACTACAGTTCTGAGACCTCTCTTGTGAGTCTGAAAAAGGGACTGGAAGGGGACAGTAAATTATTGAGGAAAATTTTTTTAGCAATTTTTTACAACTTTAAATGTATAGTTAACAAGAAAACTGTAAAAATTACAATACTATCCACAAAAGTTTTATTTTAAATAGTTAATAATGGGGATAAAACAAAAAAATATCACCAAGAGCATAGTTAAGAAAAATCTGTGGTATCATTATACAATAGAATATTTCTCCACAATATAAAGAAGTGGGCTCCAAATACACACAAGAATGAGGATGGATCTTTAAAACATGCTAAATGAAATAAACCAAACACAAAGGAGTTCTATATAATTTAATTTGTGTGTTTTTGAACAGAAAAGCATAGTCTAGAATTGCAGAAAGTAGGTGGGTGGGCATCCTGAAATCTGGGACCTGAAAAAGCATCAAGAATGATTGTCTTGATGTTCAAGGGCTGGCTCCAGCGATGAGATCTACCATCGTTTCTGGGCAAATGGAAGTGTACTTTCTACAACAATTTTAAAAACATAATGAACCCAAAGAAAAGGTTTGGAGTTTTGAAAAAAATCTTCAAACAATTTCATTGCTAACCCTCTCTTCAATGACAATCTTTCCTCCTCACTTCTCTCTGCCTATGTGTAATGGAATAAATCTCATTGGAAGATGAGTGTACACAAAACTGGAATCTTTTGGTTTAAATAGCTTGAATCTTTAAAGAGAAATTTTATGAATGCATCCTATATGTAATGTATTGTTCCACAATTCATGATGTCTGTACAGGTGAATAACGTACAGTCCTAGCTTTGTAGAAAGTCACCCTTCATTGGAAGATGGGTGCTGAACAGAGATCACCAAATATAATACTATAGTAGAGACATCAATTAAACACTTGCCCAGTGACTATAAGAGTGATAATATCCAAGTGACTAATGGATTTCACAAGAGAAGGCAAGAATACATTTTCTGTTGTATACAAAAATGGGCAACAAAGACAACATCTCCACGCAGCTCTGTGAAAGGTAGGTTTATGTACAAAACACACAGTAGCATTCTGCGTATGATACAAGAGTCCATGAATAACCACAGACTAAAAAGTTTCAGTTCCAGTTTACTGAGATAAAGTGTTCAAGTGTGGAAAATATGATTAAAATATAAACAGCTACACTTATTACTGCCCAATCATATATGTTATTCATAAGGATATGAAAACTTGAAGTAAGAAGAGAAGCCCGTTGGTATCTTAATTAGTTTTTTCTTCTAGTGTAATAAGATACTCTGACAGAAGAAACTTAGGGGAGAAAGAAGTTATTCTGGCCCACAGTTCAACCACAGCAATGGAGGCTTAAAGTCTCTGTTCACATTGCTTCCACAGTCAAGAAGCAAGAGGGAGCTGAGTCCAGGATTCCATGCCCATGTACTGATATCATCCAGTCAAGACAGATCTTCCTACATCAAATTATGTAGCCAAAAACATGTGCAACAGGCCTGGTCAGATTCCTGTCACCAAGATGATTTTTAATCATGAAGTTGACCACTGTACATGCCGGTTTTGTGTCAACTTGACACAAGCTGGAGTTATCACAGAGAAAGGAGCTTCAGTTGAGGACATGCCTCCATGAGATCCAGCTGTAAGGCATTTTCTCAATTAGTGATCAAGGGTAGGAGGGCTCACTGTGGGTGGTGCCATCCCTGGGCTGGTAGTCCTGGGTTCTATAAGAAAGCAAGCTGAGCAAGGCAGGGGAATCAAGTCAGTAAGTAACATCTCTCCATGACCTCTGCATCAGCTCCTGCTTCCTGACTTGCTTGAGTTCCAGTCCTGACTTCCTTTGGTGATGAACAGCAATGTGGAAGGGTAAGCTGAATAAACCCTTTCCTCTCCAACTTGCTTCTTGGTCATGATGTTTTTGCAGGAATAGAAATCCTGACTAACACAACCACTAACACTAACCACATTTGGATGGGAAGTAAGAGAAGATATCATAAAGAGAGTGCTGTCTGAACAAGACTACAAGAAACAAGTAGAATGTCAATATAAGTTATAGCAGCATGAAGTCGGGTAATGGTGGGATATAGTGAGGTGTTCCAGGAAGTAAGATGTCATAAAGAAGAAAGGCAAAGAAGGGGGTGAGGGTGGTGGCTGAGTTGAAAGTTAGCGATTTAGGAAGGTATTTTGGCCTATATCTGAATTAATTTAGATTTCTCTTTGCTCCAATGAAACACAGAGAAAATAAACTGTGGTAAGAAGAATCTTTTCTGCTGAGATACAAAGGGTCTCTTAAGGTACAGGAAAGAAATGGAATTGGAAAGCACTCTCTATAGGCTGATGATAAAGAACTGTGGTGATCAGGTTTGCAGAGATACAAACACAGGGTTTCCAGAATAAGGATAACATCGTATTGGAGTTGATATACACACAGATGTCCTGAAACCATACTGCACTGGTCTCCAGGACACCTCATCTTACAAGACACCAAACTCCATTGTGCCTTGATTTTCTCCAATAAAATAGTGACAACATCGCCTAGTCCCGTGTAACATTAATAACTAATTGAATTAACACAACGTGCATTATGAAAATGTTGGCTATTACTGTGTATACCTATCAAAGGTATACTCACTCCTGTGCAACTCAACCCTGTTTTTCTGTTATACACTCTGTGGGAAGTCCATTGCTGTCTAGTATCGAGAATGAAATCAGCAAGTATCTAGCATGAATCATATATGTGACTTCCTTCCATCTGAGTGCAGGAAGTCAGGCTGATAACCATCATGGCTTTCCTGCATGCATCCAACTCTAACTGGAACCAGATGGACATTATAAAATCTCAACCTTGAACTTCCTTCTAACGCAGCCCAGGGCTCAAGTTTACTTAAGCGTTTGAACTTCTGTTTGCCTTATGTATGAGATGGGAGTATCTCTCTATCAATATTTAAGAGCTAGTACCAAATGGCCTTAAGTATAATGTTAAACAGTTTTCGGCATCAACTCCTCTTTTGTGCTTTTGCTCCAGCAGTTAAAGGAAGCAGATTGATTACAGAAGGATCTGGACGCTGCTAACCCCACTTTCCTAATGTTAGCAGAGGCACTTCCTATCCTTAAACGCTCACCTGCTGTCTAACCCCTCTCAGAAGAGTTTTTACCATTTGTTTCAGACATAGTTCAACCAGTGAAGCAGGGTCATTAGAAGATATATGTTCATGGGCATTCAAGGGTGGGGGATTTGTTTTGAAAGCTGGTGAAGTCGTTTCTGCAAGCCTGTTGTCTTCAAGTCTCATGCTGATGGCTACAGTCCAAAGAACAGAGAGTCAGAAGCAAAGATGCTTATTCTTACCAGGTGTTTGAATATCAATAGAATTTGCATATTAAAACTCTCACCTCCACTATGAAAATATTAGGATGTGAGGCCCATGGGAGACAATTAGGATGGAGCCCTCATGAATAGGATGAGCCGGCTCCACAAAAGACCCTGGAGAGCTCATATTCTTTCTTACTCTTACATCGTGTGTGTGTGTGTGTGTGTGTGTGTGTGTGTGTGTGTGTGTGTGTGTGTATGTGTGTGTTAGAAAAGGAGGCCCTTCAGCAGACATCAGACCTGCCATTTCTTTATCTCAGACTCATATACTTCCAGAACTGTAAGCGGCAGTCTGTTGCCTATAAACCACTCAGTGTATTGGGGTTTTCTCACAACAACTTGAGTGGTCTAAGACAACCAGCTACACAGTAAGCAAGAGTGCAGTGAGCCTAAGCTCATGTTGCTGGTACCAAACACACAGGCAGGAAGACTGTCTACTCTCACTGCCTGTAGTACCAGAGGGGTGGGTACCCTACAAAAGAGAGAGAGAAACAATAAAAGAAAGTAAAAGAAAAAGACACCCTTCCTGATGGAGGCAAGATACAAGAAAAAGGATCTGGAGATGGAAGATACATGCAGACCCAGGTGCTCCAGCAGGCCAGCAGTGAGCCTCCACACCAACGACAATGAGCACCGGCTACAGAAGACTGTAGCTTCCTTCCCATGGCTAAACCTCCTGCCTCGAAGTTTAGAAGAGAGGGAACTCTTGAAAATGTAGATCAGCTTGGCCAATGTGATATATCATGAAGTCTTACAATGTACAAATATGTTAATTGGTGGTAAAGCTTTCTTTTAAACAGGTTAATCATGAGCATTGCATTTTAAAATTCGCTTTCGTCTATTTTTCCCTTACATAAACTCTCAGTTACTTAGTTGTAATGAAAAGAGCTAGAACCATAACACTTCTAGGGAGTGAAATGATGCCTTTCCTGGGTTTAGTTATTCCGGGGCTGGAATCTGAAAGTCTTGTATATGATAGGTTCCACCAATGAGTTACATCCAAAGCCAGAAATACTACATTTGTAATCACTCACTGCTGTGGTACATACAATCTATCCTTCTAAATTATTTTCTGAGAGTACTAATGCTGTTATTTGCATTGAAAAATAATATACAAAGTGTGGAGTCATGAGGCTTGTGAGTCACTTATCTCCATATAAGCTTTGTCCAAATCCTTTGAAACTAGGTTCAGTCATCTTTCCCTCTGTGAAAGATGCACTCACACGCTTAACCAATCTGCACTGCACAACATGAATTGGCCTCTTTATATGTCCAACTAGAAACTTGAAATCAAGTAGAAATTTCAGACTTATATATCTACAGCAACTATGATTTTCTTGAATAATGAAAGAAAACAGTTGTACTTATCAACTTGGCATTGATGAACTCATTGGTCAGGGCTATTTTACCACAGCAGGTAGATTAAAGCCACAGTATAAACTTTTTATGTAGATTTCAAGTACCCACTCATCTGTCTTGTGAGTAATTTTCACACATCTGGAGAGACGTATTACTCTTTTACCAGCTTAAAGCCCTCTCAACTCAACAGTATCACTCACTTTATTCAGGTAAAAGAAGGAACAGGCTGCCCAGTGCTTTGCTAAAAATAGGCCTTGGTACAAACAAAGGCATTTTATTGTCACACAAATTTTCTTAATTGTTTCTGACTTTTTAAGTACCTCATGACTTCATTTTCCAGCCGTTGGTCATTTTTCTCTTTCCATCTCCTAAAACTTTGGCAAATTCTCTTCATATTTCTTAGGTCAGAAAACTAGGAAACATTGATATAGCTTTAGCAAGCAAAGCTTTTGAAAGGGTGATGCAGGGCAACTTGCTTCCTTCCCCCAGTGTGGACATCTTGAAGCAGCATTCTGGGTCAAAAAGCAGCTGCTCCCAACTGCTCCCCCGTTCATTGGTTGACCTGATCAGAAAGTGAAAGTAGATTTCCATCTTACTTGGGATCTTGCACAAGATTGCCACCGGCCTGTTGGTATCCTTTTACTGCTAGACCATTAAAGACATCTCAGAAGAAAAATAGTACCTGGGTTCTGTAACAAAATACCACAGACCAGGTGATGTGAACAACAGAAGTATATATTTCAAAGTTCTTGGAAAATGGGACATCCAAGACAAGAATGTAGCCCTTTTGGGTCCAGGTGAGACCCCACTTAGTGTGAGTAATGTGTTCCTTCTGTGTCCTGCCATAAGAAAAAGAAGGGGAGATGTAAGAAGCAGGTTCATCATGTATGTTTGGACTCTGACCTATTATTCTTATTACTACACAGAACATCAGCCCCGATGAAGCAGATGATACCTTACAAAATAAGTGTTACATTCATTGCCTCTTTATAGATCATCTACTTGAGTTCAGGCCTACTAGATGTCAGTGTTTCAACATTATAGTTGGGTGGGGAAAACACCAATAATGTTCTGAGCTTATACTGCCAAATCCATGATGATAATAAGATTACTACATTGATATACCTGACTCACCAAAGCTTTTATTCATTCTAGTATCCACTGTAAAGTCTAAAATAGCCTTATCTAATGCTCACCATCTAATCCAGAATACTTTATCTTGAGGCAGAATTCCTCTTGAGCTGTGAAACGTTAAAACTACGTTAGCCATTGAGCTTCGAAAAATGCTTGTTATAAAGGAATGGGATAAGCGTTGTCATCCTCAGTGGCAGAAAGAAAGGGGCTGTGTGCCTCAAGCAAGTCCATAACTTGGGAAGGAAAGCTCCTTTGACGCTTTAAGCTAAAGAGTTTGTCTGTTAGACTTAAAGTCCAAAGTCTAAGCCCATTGGAATTGCACTGTCATGACCACAGCTCTTAGCTTGTTTGTGAGTTCTGCCCCCACACCTGTTGAGAGAAAAGCTCTGCCCAAGAGGTCCCCTGTAAGGGCAGTAGGCACATAGCTCCCTGCCAGAGCCCTTCCCTCTAAAACCAAGATGACAATTTTGTCCCCTGGGCTTGTGGTGTGAGTGAAGGTCCTGTCTGTTTTTTAGTCAACTCCAAGGTTGAAGAATGATATGCTTCTACAGCCCTCCAGAATTCAGGAAGTCTGACAGGCTCTCCTTACTCCATCTCATCTTCAACACCTTTGTTTCAAACTGGCGTTGCTTCTGTTCACAGACTTCTTTCAGCAAATGCTAGTCAAGTCATGACCTTGTTCTCTTTAACATACTCTTGGGGTTCAGAGGTGGTTTCTTTGGTTTAGTTTGGTTTAAGATTTGGTTTTTCTATTATGAAACCGCTCAAAGTTCCAAATCTTCAAGCTCTGATTCAGTTTTGTTTGACAGTTCCTTTTTTAGTCTTTAATATAATACTGAGAATAGTTAGGAAGAACCAAAAGACACCTCCCAACACTTTGTTTACCTATCTACTAAGCTGTATCTCCAATTTCAATGCTTGCAAATTCCTCCTTCCACAGAACAGAGCCGAACCAAGAATAGTGTCTCTCTTCCAGTATCAGTATTGTGTTTCCTCTAGTTTCTAATATGTTCCTCATTTCAGTCTAAACCACAGCAGACTGACCTTTAGAATTCAAATCAGCACCATACTGTTGCTCATGACTATGAATTATCTTAGACCGTGAGAGGTGACTCTCCAGCTTGTCTCTTTTCTTATAAGGACATTGTGATCCTGGCTAACATCCACTTGTCTATACACTCTTGGCTGACAGTCTCTACTCTTCTCAGCAGAGACTCAACACCAATTGCTGAAGCTGTTTCCACAGTGGAGTCTTTTTCTGGTCAGTATTTTATGTCTTGCTACCTCCTGAGATTATGATGGTTGCCAAGATTATACCAGAATCTAATATCAGCTGTGGAAAACAAAGGAAGACGGTGTAATTCTAGTCCAAGTACCCACAACCTTGAGATTCAGGTAGGGAGATTTCAGTTCTATTAAAAAACAAGTTTAATAAAAAAAAAAAAAAAAAAAAAAAAAAAAAAAAACCACAACTGGAGTCCTGGCTTAAGGGTATCATATAAGATTATAAGATGAGTTCTCATAGGTGAGCCAGGCTTTATTCTTATCTGGCTGGAAGCTAGCTAGATGAGGTTGTGTATTAGGAAAGACAACCTGTTCTACTTAGTTTACTGATTCAAATGCTAATGTCGGCCAGAAATGCCCTCGAAGACACACCAAGACTGATGCTCGACCGACCATCTAGGAAGCAAATTTGACATATCTAATTAGCAATCACATCTGTTACGTTAATCTTGCTTCTGATGATGTGATAAAATACCCTGACCAAAATAACTTATCAGAGAAAGGGGTTGTTCTGGGTTATAATCCTCTGTTTTAGCAAGTCACAGTAGAGGGACTTGAGGGACTTGGTCATATCACATCCATCGACATGAATCACAATCACTGATGACATGCATGCTTTGCTTGGCTCACTCCCTCTACTTTTGTACAGTCCAGGACCCAAACCCAGGAAATACTGCCACCCACCATGGGTGGGTCTTCCCAAATAATGCATATAGCATGGACAATCCTTAATAGGCATGCCCACTGGTAAACCCACTATTAACAAGGCCTCATCAATCTTACCTTCCAGATGATTCTACAGGGTGTGAAGTTGACAACAAAACTCACCATCAAACCTACACTCAGCTTTACTTTCCTCAAACAATCTGTTTGTTTTCATAAGTAGGGCAAAACTTTTATTCTCTGTTCCTCCTGAATTCCTCCACGATGCGATGCATCTACAATGTGAAGAATAGCCTGGTGTCCTGGGTTCTCTGCAAAATTATGCCTATTAGGGGAAAGGTCATTTTCTTTCTAACACTTTAGAAGAGAGAGAATTTATATTTTCTTTCTCAAAAGAAATAAGATATTTGGAAAGAAATTCTGTTAAGTAGACTATTTATTCTGAGAAATGACTCCCAACCTCTTCAACCACAGATATTGATGTTAACAATCTTGAAACCCAGATACAAATGACTATACTAGCATTCTATAATACAAAATTAACAATACAAAATAGGTCTCTTATTACTTGCAACTATAGATACATGCTGATGGAAAGGGGTGATGCTTAAAATACCCATCACTCCGGAATGAGACCCATAGTCAGCTCTTCCCTTAACCGGGGAAGGGCAGGTTTCCAGAGGCTCCATGATCTGAGCTTCTGCAGTTGGGGAGGTCACTGTCAGTGTGCCAGTCAGGAGCAGATGGTCAAGTCCCATTCAAGGGGATACCAGATAGCTGTGGAGCTTGGCCTCTGCTGTTGTCTCCCTACTAGACTGATAAAGAAGACAGAGAAAAATAAATGCTAATCAAACCAGCTTTCTTCAGCTGTAAGGAAAGTGTGACTGTTATACAGATTGTACTCACCTTTAGTGTTATTCCGTGTGGATGGGGTGAGCCACACTGAAGATCCACAGCATCTACTGACTATGAAGTCCTTGTGGTGCCACACACAGTCTACATTTAAAGTACTTCCTTAGGGCCAGAAAACATGGTTCAGTGAAAAAAAATGCTTGGTGACATGAGTTTAATCCTTAGAACCCACATAAAGGTGGAAGGAGACATGGACATTTAAGTGGGTAAAGAATTTGAACCATGAAAGACCAATACTGTCATTAATCCAATGTGATAAATAACAAGGAGAGAATTAACTTTAGAGAGTCAAAGTTAATATGGCTTCCACATGCCTATCATGGCTTGCATACCTGCATACACACATCATGTGAACACATGTGCAATAGTAATAGGTAAAAGTAAATGAATAAAATACTTTTTATTCAAAATTATTCAAAATTGTTCTTTGACAGCTCTATGCATTTAAACAATATATATTGATCATACCTATTCATCCATATAAAATATTTTCTTAATTTAAATATTTTTGTGGTTTTCAAAGCCCATTCTGATACAAGTACTAAGCTATTTTATGAATTAGTGAAATCTGTAATAAATGATGGAATTATCTCATACTTACAGAATCTTTACTTATGAAAAGGAATGGGCATTGTTGCCTAATGAAGTATTAATAATTTTGTGAAGGAAAATACATTTACCTGTAATGGAGAACTTGGCTAAATGTAATCTAGATAAAAATCTATCCCAGCAATTAATTCCCAAAGTGAAAAACTATATAGCCATCATGTAAATGAAAGAGGCTGGTTTAACAAGAACAAAAAAAAAAATGCCTTGCTCAGGGAAATAGACATTTAAGTGAATGAAGAATTTCAGCCATGAAAGAGCAAGACTCTCACTAATCCAGTGTGATAAGTGGCATGGATTTCTCAGGGACACACTGAGGTCTAAAGATGACATCGAACTCTGGAGACACATCTCTGTCAAATTAATGAGCTATAGGTGATATTTCAGTTGGCCTATTGCATGGAGACAAAATTACACATGATTTTCTGTTGGAGGGCATGGAATTTTGTGACAAGGTTTCTCTGTGTAGTCCTGACTTTCCTGGAACTCACTCTGTAAACCAGGCTGGCCTAGACCTCAGAGATCTGCCTGCCTCTGCCTCTTGAATGCTAGAATAAAAGGCATGCGCTGCCACCACCACTTCACATAAATTTTTTTATGGTTAAGTGAAGAGTTGTGAATTAGAGAGAGAAGCTATGGGTGCTGAAAGATCATTTCCAGCTCTGAAAAAAATTGGAAATTCTTGAAAGGTATAGTATTCTAATGTTAAGTGTGGGCCCCCAAGTGAGAAAGTCCTCACATTGACCCTAGTGACTGTGTTCCCTTGACTCCAAGTTATTTCTGATTGGTAAATAAAGATGCTGACAGCCAATAGCTGGACAAAAGAGTCATAGGAGGGGTTTAGGTTTCCCAGGTCTGAGGGGTAGGAGAAAAATGAAGAGGAGAAGAAAGTGAAGGAGGAAGAGAGAGATACCATGAGTTAGGAGTCTGA
Source organism: Arvicanthis niloticus (assembly GCF_011762505.2). NCBI lineage: Eukaryota > Metazoa > Chordata > Mammalia > Rodentia > Muridae > Arvicanthis > Arvicanthis niloticus. Next base: position 23,146,495 of record NC_133436.1, on the reverse strand, counting down.
AAGAATAGCCCAGAGGGCTGACCAATTGGAGTTGAAAACATCCCAGATGAAACACAGCAAATTAATAACTCAGAGTTATTGATAAAAACATAGATTCTAATAACATAAAGAGTAGACATCTGCCCAGCTCTTGTGATGTTTAAGGCATATTATAAATAATAAAAGTTGTGTGTCTTTTATTCAGGAACTAAATGATTAAAGGCAGGATCAAAACACTGGATTGGGATTAAAAATTTTTACAACATCCCTCAATACCAAATAGCATCTGTCAATTGTTTCTTGTCAGATGTTTTGTCACAGCAATAAGAAAAAAATATGAGCTTCTTATCAGGATTTTTCTTAAGTGTCCTAGAGAAGATCATGCTGACGGATTTAACTCCAACTCCAGGCAAGACACAAAGGAAAAAAGAGGCCATATGTGAGTATCTTCTTAAGCTCAAGGGGCATTTGGGTAAAATTGTCTGTCCACTGGAGACAGAAGAAAGACAGGAATGAAGCGTAAACCTCTGTAATTGTCTCAAAGGAACTGCAACATTCAGTGAAAGCCAGGAGGGTTAATGAATATCTGTCTCTCTTACCTTGTGATCCTCAAACACTTCCACATTGGACTCGCCACACTTCCAGTGAGTTTGTAAGCATCAGGGCAACTTCTCACTTGAAAATGGCATCAAGGGATACCAGAAGATTCTGAAACTGATCTACTACACAGCCCTGGAGCCCTGTCCAAGGCCACAGCTCACTCACCTGCCCCATAGTTGCTACAACTCTCCCTCACAAAATACAACTGACACTTCAGTAGGATGGAGAGCCAGTGTGGACCAAACTGATGGACAGAATCTTCAGCCAGGTTTTGCACATACCTCTGCCCTGTTATCCAGGTAAATCTGTACCATGTTTCCCTGGGTTCTGTGCCCCTTAGGTAATGCTGTCCTTCCTTCATAGAACAGGTCAGGCCTGTCTGCAGCAGAAAGCTGTAGGATCCAACTCTTGGATCCTGTGCTCTCAGGCCAAGGAGAAGTCACCGGAGCATAGCACCGAAGCAGCTTCTAAACTTTGGGAAATACCACTTTTTCACCAAACCAGAAAGATTCTTGTCTGCCTGTTCCTGGACAACCAACCAGATAAGGAAAGCCACCGATCGCCTTGCAGATTCATCTGGGTCACTTGGAAAGTGCTTTTGCTCTGTCAATGGCACAGGAAATACTTTTTTAAAAAAAAAACAAAAGAACAGGTTGATTAAAAACTGTAACACAGGGGTCTCAGATGGCAATCTGGCTTTTCATCTCAACAAGAGAGAAACAGCAGAACCAAATTCAGGAACTGAAAAGTCATGAGAGGCTCGGCATGGATGCGCTTGTGCCTAGCATGTTGGACGCTCCCAGGCTGGAACCTGACCTGGCAGCACCCAGGTGGTTTCTCAAACAAGCAACCAAACACGGGTTTACCGGAGGACTTTGAGTGCTTCTCCACAGTCCCTTGGGCACAAGTAAGGCAAGATGTCATGTGACACAGGACTGAGGCAAATAAAATTGCTTCCAATATTTCTTGGATGGAGACTGTGAGAGGCCCATTGAGAAGCACAAGCCAGATTTCACACATATTTAATTTTTAAAATGTAAATAATGTTAAGCTTTTCTACACATCCATATTGGCTTTAGCTTCGTGTTATAATTCAAAGTGTTTGTTTTTGTACTTTAGTGATTCTCAATCCATGATTATTAAAGAAAATGCATTATGCATTCACCTTTTACATTTTTTCTAGTGTTCTTGGATTTTTCACAGCAGAATATTTAGTGGGCAAAGACTTTGTCCAGCAGTCAGCTCTTTCAGTATTAGCCATGGGACTTTTCTCCCCTTGGCAAACCTACCGTGACTTCTCACCAGAGGTATTTCTGCTCCACAAGGTACCTTAAATACACCCTGTGTTTCCACCCTTTTGATAGACAGCCTTTGAGGCTTTGGAATAAAGCAGAACTGGGTTCAAACTATTTAACAACCATGTGTGCACACTTCAGACTTCGTGTCTGTTTATTAGAGACAATAAGGAGTTCTTTAGACTGTGCTGAAGCAGTCATTGGTTAATAAATGTGATATGTTGGGGGAGCTCAACAAATGACACCTTGTTTCTAATCCCACTGGTGTTCTTTAATAAACATGGATTCTCTTTCTGTTAATTTCTCCTACCCGCCCCCCAAAGTAAGTGTTCACTCCTACATCTTATATTTACATTCACTGAAATCTCTCCTCCTATGAAGCATCTTTGATCTGATATCTCCTTATCTGTGATATCTCCTCCCTGTTCTGGAGGGTGTCTTATGATGATCTCCGGCCCAGCAGGGGACAGGGTGCAAGCGGGGAGAGTTCACTGCTTTTTACTTCTCCTTACATACAGTTTTAGGGTGGGTTAGGGTCTGGCAGCAGATAACTCCTATTGGCTTGGTCTGAGAGCTTGGAGATACCTCATCTACATGTGGGAAAGCCTGAGGCACTGTTCCTCATGACTGATGGCCATAGAGCTCTCTGTGGGAGGGGCTGTGGAGAGCTAAAGCTGAATGAAAAGAACCAGGGCCTGAGAGCAAAGCCAAACACCTGCCGTCCAATAAAGGTCTGGGGTTCGAGGCCTATGCTCGACCAGAGCACCCAGCTGCTTCTCACAGCCCACAGCCCAACACTTCTCCTCTGCTATGGTTTCTCTGATCCCCGTGGCCTGAGGTGACTCCTCCATTATCTCTAATTCCATGTGACTTATGCTCTATAGTAGCACAGCACGTGCCATGCATGCTGCTTTTCTTTTTTTTGCCCAACTCTGATGCTTCCAATTCAGACGAAAGCCCGAGAACAAGACCCAAAATATGTCTTGATGGTGTGCTGAATGGCTATGAGAAACCCATCCAGCTTCACTTGCATACTGTTCGCTGAACTGAAACAGAAATGGCCTTCTACTTAAAACGTATTATTATTTAAATAATTTAATAAAGATTTTCATCTCAACTCACAACATAATAATAAGTCAAAGCAAAAGTTCTAGTTCTGGAAAACTTAAGGTTTTGTTCCAATACGCTCTAGGGCTGCTCATCTTTGAGCCCCTTATATAGATGAAATTCTTTCTAACACTGGAGGTACTGCTTCTGAGTAACAGGCCATCATGTCACCACCACATCCTCTTTCTCTACTCATTGGAAGGAGGGGTTCGGATAATCTAAAAAGGCTTTTTTCTGACCTAAAAAGAATCCCTTCTCATTTTATAGTTGGCACATAAGTGATGTGGAGGCTTCTTCTCCATGGTGCAAGGCTGCTACTATCTCTTTCCCAGATTCCTCAGCCCCGAGTATGCAAAGCAGAGATGAATTTCCCAGGCACTGCAATCGCTCTTCAAGCATTTCCCAGTTCCTTGTGAGAGTTCTGCCAGAGCTTCTAGGGCGTATTCATAAACACACTGCTCTCGGGTCTCGAAGGATTCCAATCCCACTCCGCTTTATTCTAGCTGTATCGTCTGTTCCTTCTGCTTCTCCAGGTGCTGCTGGGGCCTCAGTGTTTGAAGCATGGTCTTTTTCACCTGATTTTTCTCATTTTCAGAGCGAACCAACCTTCCATACCTTTTTCTGCACTCTCAGGCAACCTGAGGGTCTCAGAATCATGGAGTAAACATGTCCTATACAAGAAGGCTTCTCAGGCTGTAATGATAAGAGGCATAAATATAATATATGATATTTTTGTCATCAATAATACGTTGAGAGTTCATCCAAATTCATTTTACTGGGAATACAAGTTCACACTTGAAGTGAATCGCTCAGTCATCACCATTGGTATGATACTGATCGTTTTATGAAGTGAACAACACTGAGTGTAATTATTAGAAGAGGGACATGTCCCTCAGGCATGGAACTAGCCTTAGCTGGGAGAACAGCTTTAAGTCCAAAAGTGAACTTGAAGTCTGAGAGAGGTGTAGACAAACAAAACATCGGCTTTTCCTCCATGATTCGCACAGATCCCATGGGAGGTAGGCATCCCAACCTCCACAAGGACTTAAAGTACCTGAGCCTTTGTTCACACTCTTCCTCCACACTTTTAAAAATTCAGTTAAAGGTCAAGTATTTTAGAGTTGAGGCCTGGACCTGAAATATTCATGGAAAAGAATAAAGAAGTCACTGTAAATATTTTGTTCTTTTATATGGAATCCCTCCTGAGAGAAATCTTTGCGACGTCCCTTCTTCTTGCTTGGAGTCAGCTGCTTGGAGAAAAGTTGTCCTTTCCACAGCTGAGAAGGGGCTTAGGATAGAAACTGTCTACTGTCACCTCTCTCACAGCAGAGTTTCAGAGGTAATGCACAGCGAAATCCATTTCCTCCTAAAGGGCGGCTTCAAGTTTAAGGGCAAAACCCTTGCCAGAAATCGAGGGTTGCTGTCCTGTGGATCCCATCTCCTCCACTCCCAGAAATCTGCAAGGATTGCGGCTCATGGTGGAAGATGTGGAGCTGAGAGATTCTCACTGTCTTTCACTCAAGACCTTATTGATGCTGACCCTGGGTTTATTTTGGGTGCCACACTAAGAAGAAAAGGAAGCACTGAAGCAAAGCCATCACTATCAGTTACGCAGCCAGGATTCCCACAACTGGCTTCAGAACCCTCAAAGCCAAGCCACCCTAGGGCTTAGTTTCCATAGCATGTGAACACTCACCATTTTCTAGAAGGTGGCTCTTACCATGAGAACTGCAACAAGAATCCCCCTCTGAGCACACAGCGATCTGTGCCGCTTGATAGTCTGGCTCCTTTGCTAGAAAGAAAAGAGAAAGAGGAGGAGAAGAAAAGAGGAAGAGGGGAAGGGGAGAAAGGAGAAGTGGAGAAAGAAGGAGAAAAAGATTTATCAACCAAAAACATCCCTAGATTTAAAAGTGGGGGCAGGATAGGGTGTGGGAGGAGACAGAGGAGAAGTGCAGAGAGTCAGGAAATTGAATGGTGGTATGTAGCAGTGAGTGATGGAGAAGCGGGTAGCCATCAGAACATCCCAGATGCCAGGGAAGCCAGAGGCTCCCAGGATCCAACAGGGATGACATCAGCTGAAATACCCAACAAAAGGGAGATAAAACCTGTAGAGAACATAGCCAGAGGTTAGGCACAGCCCCCAGTTGAGGGATAATGCCACTCACCCATCTCAAAAATGTCAACCCAGAATTGTTCCTGTCTAAAGGAAATGAAGGGACAATGACTAGAGCAGAGACTGAAGGAAAGGTCATACAGAGTCTGTTCCACCTGGGGATGCATCCCATTTGCAGACACCAAACCCTATTGCTGATGAGAAGCACTTGCTGACAGGGTATAGCTGACCCTTGAAAGGCTATGCCAGAGCCTGACCAATACAGAAGTGGATGCTTGCAGCCAACCATCGAACTGAGCACAGGGACCCCAGTGGAGGAGCGAGGGGAAGGACTGAAGGAGCTGAAGGGGTTTACAACCCCATAGGAAAAACAGCAATATCAACCAACCAAACCCCACAGAGCTCCCGGGGACTAAACCACCAACCAAAGAATACACAGGGAGCAACCTATGGCTCCAGCTGCATATGTAGCAGAGGATGGCCTTGTAGGGCATCAGTGGGAAGGAATGCCCTTGGTCCTGTGGAGGCTTCATGCTCTAGCATAAGTGAATGCTAGGGTGGTGAGAGGGGAGTGGGTGGGTGGGGGAGCACCCTCATAGAATGAGGGGGAAGGGGGATAAGAAGTTTTCAGAGGGAAAACAAGGAAAAGGGATAACATTTGAAATGTACATAAATAAAATAACAATAAAAAAAGGAGGAGGAGAAAGTAGAAGGCGGTGAAGGGGAGAAAGGGAGGAGGGAAGGGAGAAGGTGAAAAAAATGTATCACCAAAGACATCCCTAGATTTAAAAAAAAGTGTGAGAGTGGGTTTGTCTTCTCTCCACCTATGTTCCTTCAATGAATTTATAACATCCTTTTCTGGAGATGTTCCAGCCATCACATAGCGTATGTTCACATGTCTTTATCAAGACTTCCTGTCCAGCTAGCCAGGTGAGTTTATTAAGCTATAAAAGAAACTCACAATGACATAGAGAAGGCTTATTATAAGCAGAAAGCAACAATGAGTGGTGGTCATTCTCTGGAGATTCTGAGGTAAGAGAAAGAAGGTACCATAATCTGGGAGACTATTTCCATTCCTCTCCTAAACCCTCAGTCCAGCCCTCTTTCTCTGAGAAAGTCCTTCTGGGCTCATCTTTTCACTTGAGAAGGAAACTGCAGATTAGGTGAAGCAGCCATTTGCTGAGCACCCAACGCTGTAGACATACTAATAAACATCACCCTCGTTAATTTGAGTCATCTCCCCCAAGACGTTTGTCATTTGTACACTGATCTTTGGACAACCACTTGGCACTTGCATCTTGTTGTGTCGTAATGGAGCATGTTTATGTTGCATTTGATTTTTTTTCATTCCAATTACATGTGGTGAATCAGACCCCTCAGTACTTGTGCCCCAGAGCCCTCCCCAGAGCCAAGAGCCACACAGAGCCCTGATCCCATGTCTGCCAGTGGCTCCTAACAGTGCCTTCCTCGCCTTTTAAGTAGCAGATAATATAATTTCTTCTTCTATTTGAGAGTGAACCAGATCATTTGCATTGTAAATCAAACCATTTCTTGTCTTTTTTCCATCATTTTTGATTGCTTTTGGCTACTTAACTCAGATAATTTCATCACAAGCCATATGAAAGAGAGCAGAGAAGGATTTTTAAATAAGTTTAGAAGTAAGTGCAAAACATTTCTATAGCAGGAGCAGATGGCTACTGAGCCTCTGGTAGCAGACACTGGTGAGAAGTTCTCAGAACGCCTTCCTGGGGTCATGGGAAAAGCACAACATCTCTTCAAAGGTGAGTTTGAAACTCCATGTACAGCAGCACACTGGAAGAGACTGGTATGGTGTTCTTGGTCGAAGAGTGAGCGAACAGGTTCCTCTGTTTGGCCTGTTCTGGAACCCAAATGAAGTCGAAGTGGGATTCATTTCCTGACATCGTCTTTATAGAATAACAAATGGAAGAAACACTCTTCATATGGACTTTCCTTTATGTGCTTTAATAATTTGGGAAAAGCAGCCATTCCTTGAAATAGTGCGATGAGAAATGAATTTTAAATCACCAAGTTCTTTCTTCAACCTAAATTCTTTTAGTTAGCCCTCACTGTTTCTAATGTAATGCCCACAGGTACTTCTCCAGGATGTGGTATGCAGGAGAGGCTCCTAGATTCACATGAAGACCTTGAGCTTTCTTGTAAAATCTGTTGGTCCTTACCTGCTCTGGGTAGCTTCTTGACAATGCCAATGAGCAGGGGGCATTGAATCCTGAATTCTGTCTGGAGAAGCATCTCTGGAAAGAGATTCAGGAGTCCAGCCTCACAGTCTAACCCAGCTCATTTGACATTTCTGAAAAAAGTTGTGCTTTCTTCTGGGGGTAGGGTGGAGGCCTGAAGAAGGTAATGTTCTTGAAAGCCTTACCTTAGAGCTATACCCTCTAAGTTTACTAGAAACTCTCGTAAACTTAGTGATTGTCTTAGTTAGGGTTTTACTGCTGTGAACAGACGCCATGACCAATGTAAGTCTTACAAGGACAACATTTAATTGGGGCTGGCTTACAGGTTCAGAAGTTCAGTCCATTATCATCAAGGTGTGAATATGGCAGCATCCAGGCAGGAATGGTGCAGGAGAAGCTGAGAGTTCTACATCTTCATCTGAAGGTTGCTAGCAGAATACTGACTTCCAGGCACCTATGATGAAGGTCTTAAAGCCCTCACCCACAGTGACACACCTACTCCAACAGGGCCACACCTTCTAAAAGTGCCACTTCCTGGGTCTATCATATACAAACCATCACAGTGATCAACTACGCCCACCAGGCTTTCCCACTTATTGCCCTTTTGGTTGACTCTCTCTTTCATTTTTGAACATTTTATTCTTCTATCACCTTGAATTAGCTCTTCTTTTACTCAGCCTCTTACAGGTGTGTTCCTACTTTAACTCGTCACTGCTCTCTAGACCTCCATGACCATGCTTAGCTAATTCTTCTAGCCACTCAGTTATTGCTTTCATCTCCCAACCATTACTGAACACTGCCCTTGCTAGAGATCCTATACCTCCAGAGAGCTCCTCCAAGAAGGAGATTCATTGTCTTATACCTTGTGTACCCAACATTTGCAAGACAAGCTCTTTATTCCTCCTTGCATCTTCTAGACTCTTTCCATTCTTCCCTTGGGTAAGGTCCTGACTGTTAAAGGCTCACAACAAGCATCTTATAGTTCTGAAGACCTCTTCCACTTAAGCCAGAGGTTCTCAACCTTCCTAATGCTGTGACCCTTTAATACAGTTCCTCATGTTGTGGTGACCTCCAACCATACAATTATTTTTGTTGCTACATCATAACTATAAATTTGCTACTGGTATGAAATACATGTAAATATAATATGCTTTCCAATGTATAAATATTTTTCAACATAAATACATACGTTTTCTAATGGTCTCGTGTGACCCCTGTGAAAGAATCACTGGATCCTACAATGGGATCGAGAACCACTGGTTAAAGCCTCCCAGCCTGCTAGAGTTGCTGCTACAGGCTTAGTCATTATGGATGTGCCAAAGGTTACACAAATATAGATTTCTAGCTTTTGTTTAAAACTAAAATTTTTAATCCTTATCTTGAGCCACCCACACTACTCTTCTGACCTCTCAGCACACATATTATTTCTATTCTGTAACATGCATTTACTCATCATGCTATACTAGCTCACCCTTGCAACAGGCCATCTTAGTCCCCTTAACATTTGCTAAACATATGCTCAACCCTGCCTTTTTCCCTAAGATACCTTCAGCTCTAGCAGTCCTATCCACTATTGGCAAGGTGTGTAAAAACAGCATGTGCACCAGCTGGGTTTCTTTAGATTCTTTAGAAACTCTTCCCCATCAATCTCCAATCCCAGATTCATCCACAGAAGAATCCACTGGACCAATCACCCTCCAAATTGCGTTCATGGAGTGAGCCTAACAGGGGGTAGACCAACTCCTTTAGAACCAATAAAATGGTTTTTTGTCACCACCACAAATTTGAGGGTACAAAGCCAACGAAAAATATGTCATAAGATCACATTCCAGATTGCAGTTTAATCCGTTCTTTGGTACACTAAAAAAATGGGTTTTCTACAGTCACAATTTTTAATAACAAAACTTTCTAGGATAATAAAATCTTTATGGAAAAATACTTTAATTTTATAGCTCTTTTTTAAATTATTATTTTCATTATTTTCAGTTGCAATAATTTTAAACCAGTGGGCACTGACTTTTTACTACTACGGAGTGTCTAACGCAGGCTAGTAGGGGAGTTTTGATTATCTTCATTTCTCCAGAGCTCAAGCAAAGGAAGTCCTTACTGTGATATGGGTTTCTACTATTGATAATGAGGTGAAAGCAGGGCTATCTGTTCATTGTCTAGTGACAAATGTCTAACTCGTAAATGACATTGATCACCTTCCTTCACAGACATTAGAACCAACCCGTTACCTGCCCAACCACAAGAGGAAATATCAGTCTTCTGTGTCCTAGAGAGTGTTCACATGATGTTCCTCCTTACTAATCTCTATTACCGTAAGTATGTTTTTGTACTATGTTTTGTTTCTGTCAGAACTTGATAGAAATAACTACAAGGCAGTAGAAAGAGCATGCATCTTAGAGCCACTCACTGTAGGCTCCAAAATCATTTTTCTGCTTTTAGCTGAGCCTATGTAACATTGGGAAACACTTCACCTTTGGAACCTCAAATCTGAGAACTGGTGAACAAATATTTGATAAGGTAAGCAAAGGAATTCAGTCAAACAGTAAGTAAATCATGCTCATAGCCATTTCAAGGAAGAGAAGGGCCCTCAACATGTGTTAGTTTACTCTTTTTTTCACTACCTCATTAATGCATTATTTTATTCCTCTTTTTAACATTTTATTGGTTCTTTGTGAATTTCACATCATGCATCTCAGTCCTATTCATCTACCCCTCTTCTTGAACCACCTTCCACCCTTGCAATCTCAGCCCCAACAGAGAAAAAAAACCTTGTTGTGGAAGCTGTAGTGCACTTCTTTGCATGCAAATGTTTACTGCAATGACTTGGTCTGTTAAAAGGCTTCTGGCTTTTGCTACTCTATCAATTCTGGAACTTCATTCGGACTCCTCTCGGTTATCCTGCTGGTGCCCTGTGTTATGGAAGTCCTGTAGATTTGGATCTCTAAGACCAGCATCCTCATGTACTCCAGCAGTTCATGATGCTGAGGTAGATGTTGGGATGGGCCAATTCTGGACCTGACAGCATCACCAGCTCCTCAAATCAGGCTGTTCCTCACTACTGTCAAGTGTCCTGTTTGGCCTCTCGTCATTGTGCCCACATCCTTCTGTTTCTCTTTCTTTTCTATTTCTCCACTACTTACTTGCTGCTCTCTGTGGTACCTGGGGTCATCTTGGGAGTGGTTTCAGGAATGCTATGCCCATTCACGTATTATATCTACATCATGTATTATAGTACTGTGCAGGGTCCTCTAAGGCATGATCTGCCCCCACAGGCCTGCGTGGTGCCAGACTGGTGATCATCTCAGAGTTGGGTTCTTTTTGGTTGTTTTGTTTTGCTTTGTTTGTATTGTTTTGTTTTCCAGGGAATGTTAGGCTACTACTCATTCAGATGTTAGAAGTCAGAACACTGAGCGTAGTCTCTCTCCTCTCTGACACACATAAGAAACAGGAGTCACACCTGCCACACCTCTCTGAGCAGGGTCTCTTTTTTATTTCTCCTTATAGCTCTTTATGACCATGGATTTGCTCTTGTGGGAGGATGTGCCCCCACCCACCCCCACCTCCCCACCCATGAATTCCCCCACACTGGAGCATCCAGCCTTCATGGGACCAAGGACCTCCTCTCCCACCTATGCCCAACAAGGCCATCCTCCCCTACATATACAGCTGGAGGCATGGGACCCTCCCTATGTGCTCCCAGGCTGGTAGTTTAGACCCTGGGAGCTCTGGTTGGTTGATATTGTTGCTCTCCTCATGGGGCCGCAAACCTACTCTTAATAGGTGGCTTAAGTCACTGAAGTCTCTTAAATTGTGGCTTAGACCTGGAACCCAGCTCTTGGAAGACTAGAGTAGGAACATCAGGCAGTAGAAGTCACAATTGACTACTACTCTGCAACCCTATCTCAAAAAATGAAACCAAACAAGGAAAAAGCTACGGAGGAAGGTAGGTTCCTTCTGAGAGGTATGTAAAAAATATTTGCCTGTATGTTTTTCTCTGAGATTCTCATAGATTTTTCTGGCCAGCTTTGACCCCTGGAAGTTGATACCCGCCCAAGCAACGATACTTATGAAGTTTCACTGAAAGTAAGTATAAAGGTGTGTGAATTCCTAGCTTCTGCAGAACTTCAGTACTTAAAAATGTGCCTGCAAAGAATAGATCTTTCTTCCTACCTGTAATGCCAGGGCTTTGAAAGCACAGGCAGATGTCCAGCTAGTTTTCTATGGTATCTTTATAAGTATCAATCCCATATATGAATTAAACTCTTAATCTCTAGCTATTCTCAAACCATATAGACATTAGTCAGATAAATTTTTAAAAATGCCATTTTAAGTAAAGTTTTTGTTTCACAATAGTTTTGTCTACATATATTCTGTTGCAGAGGAGGTCAGACTCTCATTGAACTTATGCAAATAACCATACTGATACGAAAAGTAGGAAAAACTGCTTGTGTTTATATTCTGAGATGTCAGGGAGGAAAAAATAGCATTAAAATAATGTTTTATATCAAATCTCAGAAGTATGTGATACTAATTGACAGAAAGAGAGACAGAGAGAGACAGAGAGAGAGAGAGAGACAGAGAGAGAGAGAGAGAGAGAGATCAATAGAAAAAAGTCAAAGATTTGGGTTTGAGGGATACCTAGTTAAATATGTGCCAGGGGCCATCAAGGAGAAGCTAATAACTAGCAGGTGATCTTCCTGAGATGGTTCCACCATCTCTGTTAAAGTTAATGATGGGTTGCTTCTCTAGGCAAGGTCAAGAGGAATTTAATTTTAGGAAAGATTCCTCATATTAATATGTTTTCCTGTTATTATTGAATATATATAACAGTCACTAGGTATCAGTTCACCCTTTTGAGCAGATTTTTGTAGAACAACAAAGGTGTACTGTCTTGTAGTGATGCTATATGGACAAATTGATAATTTCTTAATTCTTAATGGTGATCCTGTAAGAATTCCTAAAATTATTTTAGTAATTATTGAGCTCTTTTATAATAATAGGACTCCAATTAAGTCCTTTGTGATGTCAAAACTGCAAGAACTCTGCAAGCCTTCAAGTGTCATGAGTTAATTGCTTCTGAGAGAGCAAACAAGTCTTTACAACTTAGAGCACATTCTAAGAGGTTATAAAACAATTAACCAAAGGTCATAAAAAGGGAACTAAGGATTTACTATAGGTACAAGGACACAAGATAAAATATTGACTGGGTTTATCTATATGAAATTTCACTAATACATTAGTCACAAAAATTGTTTTTTAGCTCTCTATAAACCTGTAGAGCTGGTGACAGATGATGTTTAGCCAGATAGCTACTTTTAATGGATATGCATGTGAACATTCTCTATTGTAAACTTCTTATTCAATTTATGATTTTAGTTTATGTGTAAACTTGTGGTAAACTTTTTGCCATGTGATCATGTATTCTGAAAGATATTTAAGTGCTAAGGACAAAGAGAGAAAAAAATTTTAAGCAGAACTCAAGAAGAACTTAGAAGTAAAGGAATAGCATTGCAAGTAATGGTACTGAGAGTAAGGGCATCACTGTGACATTAGAGCAGGAGAGAGAGCAAGATTAGAAGGGAAATACAGAGTGGAATAACTTAGAAATTATAAGGCAACTTAAAAAATTAAGAGAGAAATATGCAGAATGTGGAGGGAAAGAGAAAAAAAGAAGAAGCCACAGAGAGCAGAAGGAGCAGGCAGGCTTCTTTTTACCATGAGACAGAACAGGTCCTTTCTTAATAGCAAGGCAGGCTTAGCCTTACTAAAGAGAACAAAGCTTTCTTCTTACAGACTTGGTTTTAATTCATTTAACAGTAAAATAGTAGAAGCTTTTTCTTTCTCTATGCAACAAAGATTGGAGCTAATTTTTCATCCAGAATGAGTGAGTTCTTTCTGTACTGGCCCTTAGACTTTTGCTCCATATACATATGTAAATATAAATGTGTGTGTAAAAGTATGTGATTATCAGATAAGTATGAAAGGTGGGTCCAACTGTTTTGAATGGAGATGTATAAATATGTAAGCATGAATCTGTATATGAATTTATGAGTTTATTCCATATTTACATGTGTAAAACTTTTTCTCTCTGGGAGCATGATTCTCTTCTCCTGGTTCCATAGTTTATTGGTCCAACCCTCCCCCTAGCCTGACAAGCAAGAGGTGTCTGGACAAACTGGGAAAGGCTCGAGCAATTAATCTTTTACTTAATCCTCTGCTGTTTTATAATGAGGTGCTAAGTGCCAGAGACTGCAGCTTCTGGCCTCACAGGAACTCAGGCAGGTCAGCTACAGCAGCAAAGCAACTTAAACTTAAGATAGGTAAATATTTTTTTAGTAAACACTATCCCTAAATATCTAGTAAAACCAAGTCTTACTCCCAACAACACATTTCTCCCTCCGCTGCCTCAAGAGGAACTACCAAGAAAGAAGAACAGCCAGGGATGGCCCCCAGCAAATATGATACATTAAAACAATATCAATATTTTAAAACAAGGAAGCAAAATTAATTTCCCTTCTTTTCAATCCAAGTTAGCAAATGTTTTCGCTAGGTCTTCTGTGAGCAGCTACTTTCATAAAATGAACTCATACCGGATTGACAAGAGCTTGGGGAAATGTTACCTGGGAGTTATCTGGCCTGTGTGTCAGTTCCAAAGTAGTCCACATTGAAAAAAACCATAGTTAGATGCAACAGTTTGTTGGACTTGCTTTGGTAAAGCCCCATAGATTGATGGTTTAAACAACAGAAATTTATTTCCTGACATTCCTCAAAAAAGAAAGTCCAAAAATCAAGGAGTTAAGTAATAGTGTCTTCTGAGATTGTCCTCTCTGTGTTTCTGCTATCTCTCTTCGATGCCTGCGGCCTACTACCTTTCTGTAAGGACAACAGTCATGCTACCTCAGAGCTCACAATAACAGTCTTTCTTTTACCACATCTCCTTAAAGACCCTATTTCCAAACACATTCTGCTGAGGTTAGGACTTCAAGCCATGAATTGGAGATGGGAGTGGTTATACTAACATTAAGTATATCTTGTTTTGGCTTTAATAAGAAGTACTCAGGGAAACCGCATCCAGAGGCATCATAGAGAGGCCAAGGCCCACAGAGCTGCAGGTAGGAGCACCAGCACACCACCCTAGGCCCCAGAGGCACAACTGGCAGTAGGGAGCCCCCAGAGCCCACCTGGCATCCAGACCCTGCCCCTGCAGAATACCACTCCCCTTCTGCCCCTCCCTGGGATCCTGGTGACTGGAGCAGACACCCAGCTGATCTGTTCCCCTGTGGAAACTGCGTTTGGAGGCATCAAAGAGAGGCCACGGCCCACAGAGCTGCAGGTGAGAAGGCATCCTAGAGCAGCCACTGCCCTCAGAGCTGCAGAAACCACTTCCAGAGACATCCTAGAGAGGTCACTGACCTTAGAGCAGGGGACACCATATCCTGAGGCATCCTAGAGGAGCGACTACACTCAGAGCAGCAAACAGCTAGCTGGTCTACTACTGTGGAGACACCATATCCTGAGATATCCTAGAGTAGACACTGTACCCAGAAAGCTGGAGCTCAGGATCACAGAGACATCCAGACCCCGAGGAGTTCTGACACAACAAAGATAACTGGAAAGGCAGGCTCCAGTCAGAACCAGTGAGTGCAGGTAACACTTGAGCTAACCAAATGGCGAAAAGCATGCATAAGAATATAAACAACAGAAACCAAAGTTACTTGGCATCACCAGAACCCAGTTCTCCCACCATAGCAAGTCCTGAACACCACATCACACCGGGAAAGCAGGATTCAGAATTAAAATCACTTCTCATGATGATGATAGAGGACTTTGAAAAGGACATAAACAACACTCTCAAAAAATTTGAGGAGAATACAGGTAAACAGGTAGAAGCCTTAAAAGAAATGAAAGAAAACACAACCAAACAGGTGAAGGAATTACACAAAACTGTCCAGGATCTAAAAATGGAAGTAGAAACAATAAAGAAATCTCAAAGGGAGACTACCCTGGAGATAGAAAACCTAGAAAAAAGATCAGGAGTCATAGACACAAGCATCACCAACAGAATACAAGAGATAGAAGAGAGAATTTCATGCGCAGAAGATACCATGGAAAATATTGACACAACTGTCAAAGAAAATGCAAAATGCAAAAGGCTCCTAACACAAAACATCCAGGAAATTCAGGACAGAATGAGAAGGCCAAACCTAAGGATAATAGGTATAGATGAGGGTGAAGACTCCCAACTTAAAGGGCCAGTAAATATCTTCAACAAAATTATAGAGGGAAACTTCCCTAACCTAAAGAAAGAGATGTCCTTAAATATACAAGAAGCCTACAGAACCCCAAATAGACTAGACCAAAAAAGAAATACCTCCCATCACATAATAATCAAAACATCGAATATACAAAACAAAGAGAAGATATTAAAAGCAGTTAGGAAAAAATGCAAAGTAACATATAAAGGCAGAGTTATAAGAATTACACCAGACTTCTCACCAGAGACTATAAAAGCCAGAAGATCCTGGACTGATATTATACAGACCCTAAGAGAACACAAATGCCAGGCCAGACTACTACACCAAGCAAAACTCTCAATTACTATTGATGGAGAAACCAAAATATTCCATGACAAAAAATTTACACAATATCTTCCCCAAATCCAGCACTTCAAAGGATCATGGATGGAAAACTCCAACACAAGGAGGGAAACTATAACCAAGAAAAAGCAAGAAAGTAGTCTTCCAACAACCCCAAAAGAAGATAGTTATACAAACATAATTCCACCTCTAATAACAAAAATAACAGGAGGCAACAATCATTTTTCCTTAATATCTCTTAATATTAATGGATTCAATTCTCCAATAAAAAGACGTAGACTATCAGACTGGATACATAAACAGGACCCAGAATTTTGCTGCATACAGGAAACGCACCGCTGTGACAAAGACAGACACTGCCTCAGAGGAAAAGGATGGAAAACAATCTTCCAAGCAAATGGTCCCAAGAAACAAGCTGGAGTAGCCATTCTAATATCAAATAAAATTGATTTTCAACCAGAAGTAATAAAAAAAGATAAGGAAGGACACTACATACTCATCAAAGGAAAAATGTACCAAGAAGAACTCTCAATTCTGAACATCTATGCCCCAAATGCAAGGGCACCCACATACATAAAAGAAATTTGGCGGGGCGGTGGTGGTACATGCCTTTAATCCCAGCACTTGGGAGGCAGAGGCAGGTGGGTTTCTGAATCCTGGTCTACAGAGTGAGTTCCAGGACAGCCAGGACTACACAGAGAAACCCTGTCTCGAAAAACAAAAACAAAAACAAAAACAAAACAAAACAAAAAGAGAAAGAAACCTTACAAAGCATACATTGCATCTCACACAACAATAGTGGGGGATTTCAACACCCCACTCTCAGCAATGGACAGATCATAGAAACAAAAACTAAACCGAGACACAATGGAACTAACAGAAGTTATGAACCAAATGGATTTAACTGATATCTATAGAACATTTCATCCTAAAACAAAAGAATATACCTTCTTCTCAGCACCTCATGGTACCTTCTCCAAAATAGACCATATAATTGGTTATAAAACAGGCCTCAGCAGATACAAAAAGATTGAAATAATCCAGTGTACACTATCAGATCACCATGGACTAAGGCTGGTCTTTAATAACGACAAAAACAACAGAAAGCCCACATATACGTGGAAACTGAACAATGCTCTACTCAATGATGACTTAGTCAAAGAAGAAATAAAAAAAGAAATTAAAGACTTTTTAGAATTTAATAAAAAGGAGGACATATTGTACCAAAACTTGTGGGACTCCATGAAAGCAGTACTAAGAGGAAAACTCATAGCTCTAAGTGCTTACAAAAAAAAAAAAAAAAAAAAAAAAAAAAAAACCTGGAGAGAGCATACACTAACAACTTCAAAGCACACCTAAAAGTTAGAAGAAAAAGAAGCTAATACCCAAGAGGAGTAGATGGCAGAAAATAATCAAACTCAGAGCTGATATCAACCAAGTAGAAACAGAAAGAACTATACAAATTATCAACAAAACCAGGAGCTGGTTCTTTGAGAAAATCAACAAGATAGATAAACCCTTAGCCAGATTAATCAAAGGGCACAGAGACAGTATCCAAATTAATAAAATCAAAACGGAAAAGGGAGACATAACAACAGAAACTGAGGAAATTTAAAAAAATCATCAGATCCTACTACAAAGGCCTATACTCAACAAAATTGAAAAAATCTGGATGAAATGGACAAATTTCTAGACAGATACCAGGTACTAAAGTTAAACGAGGAGCAGATAAACCATCTAAACAGTCCCATAACCCCTAAAGAAAATATAAGCAGTCATTAAAAGTCTCCCCACCAAAAAAAGTTCGGGACAGGACAGTTTTAGTGCAGAATTCTATCAGACCTTCAAGGAAGACCTAATACCAATTCTCTTCAAACTATTTCACATAATAGAAACAGAAGAAACACTACCCAATTCGTTCTATGAAGCTACAATTACGCTCATACCTAAACCTCACAAAGACCCAACAAAGAAAGAGAACTACAGACCAATCTTGCCTATGAATATTGATACAAAACTACTCAATAAAATTCTTGCAAACCGAATCCAAGAACACATCAAAACAATCATCCATCATGATCAAGTAGGCTTTATCACTATCCCTGACCTCAAACTGTACTACAGAGCAGTAGTGATTAAAAAAAATAAATAAATAAATAAAAAAAAAAAAATAAAACTGCATGGTTTTGGTACAGAGACAGGGAGGAAGATCAATGGAATAGAATTTAAGATCCAGAAATGAACCCACACACCTATGGTCACTTGATCTTTGACAAAGGAGCTAAAACCATCCAGTGGAAAAAGGACAGCATTTTCAACAAATGGTGCTGGTTCAACTGGAGATCAACATGCAGAAGGATGCAAATCAATCCATTCTTATCCCCTTGTACAAAGCTCAAGTTCAAGTGGATAAAAGATCTTCACTTAAAAGCAAATACACTGAAACTAACAGAAGAGAAGGTAGGAAAGACCCTCGAATACCTAGGCACGGGGGAAATGTTCCTGAACAGAACACCAATGGCCTATGCTCTAAGATCAAGAATTGACAAATGGGACCTCATCAAATTTCAAAGCTTCTGTAAGGTAAAAGACACTGTCAATAAGACAAAACAGCAACCAACAGATTGGGAAAAGATCATTACCAATCCTAGATCCTATAGAGGGCTAATATCCAATATATATATATATATATATATATATATATATATATATATATATATCTCAAAAAATTAGACTCCAGACAACCAAATAACCCTAAATGGGGTACAGAGCTAAACAAAGAATTCTCAACTGAGGAAATTTGAATGGCCAAGAAGCACTGAGAAGCTCAACATCCTTAGTCATCAGGGAAATGCAAATCAAAACAACCCTGAGATACCACCTCACACCAGTCAGAATGGCTAAGATAAAAAATTCAAGTGATGGTAGATGCTGGCAAGGATGTGGAGAAAGAGGAACACTCCTCCATTGTTGGTGGGATTGCAAGCTGGTACAACCACTCTGGAAATCAGTCTGGCGGTTCCTCAGAAAATTGGACATAGCACTACCTGAGGACCCAGCTATACCACTCCTGGGCATATACCCAGAAGATGCTCCAACATATAACAAGGACATATGCTCCACTATGTTCATAGCAGCCTTATTTATAATTGCCAGAAGCTGAAAGAACCCAGATGTCCCTCAACAGAAGAATGGATACAGAAAGTGTGGTACATTTACACAATGGAGTATTACTCAGCTATTAAAAATAATGAATTTGAGAAATTCTTAGGTAAATGGATGGAACTAGAAATTATCATCCTGAGTGAGGTAACCCAATCACAAAAGAACACACATGGTATTTACTCACTGATAAGCGAATGTTAGCCCAAAAGCTTGAAATAGCCAAAATTCAACTAACTGACCACATGAAGCTCATGAAGAAGGAAAACCAAGTGTGGATGCCTCGGTCCTTCTTGGAAGGAGTGAGAGAATGCTCAAGAGAGCAAATAAGGTGACAAAGTGTGAGACAGAAAGTCAAGGAGGGGCCATCTGGACACCACTCTACCTTGATATCCGTCCAGTGTGCAGTCACCAAAGATAGACGCTGATATGGATGTCAGGAAGTGCATGCTGACAGGAGCCTGATGCAGCTGTCTCCTCGAAGGTCTGCCAGAGTCTGACATATCCAGAGGCGGATGCTCGCAGCTACCCCTTGATCTGATCAAGGGTTCCCAATGAAGAAGTTAGAGGACTGAAGGAGCTGAAAGGGTTGGTGGCCCCAAGAGGAGAGCAACAGTGTCAGCCAACCAGAGCTCCCAGGGTCTAAACCACCAGCCTGGGAGCACAAAGCAAGGCACCCATGACTTCAGCTGTATACTTAGGGGAGGATGGCCTTGTTGGGCATGGGTGGGAGAGGAGATCCCTGGTCCCATGAAGGCTGAACACCAAGTGGGAAGGAATTCGAATGTGGGGAGGGGGGTTTGGGAGGTAGATTGAGGCACACCCTTGTGGAGGCAGGAAGGGGGGATGGGATAGGGGGTTCCTGGATGGTGAGGGGAATTGGGTGAGGGGATAAAATCTGAAATGTATTTTAAATAAATAAATAAACAAAAGAAGTGCTCAACCGACTGTTTAGTGACAATCAAATTTATGCTTTTACTTGAGCATGAGAGGAAAGTCAAAGCAACTTGCTGATGTTAATCAAGGCTGAATAGATATTAAGTCATCAAGTAGTCTACCATTGTCATGGAAAAGCAATAAAAATTTCCATTGAAGTAAATAAAATGTGTAACTCTGTTAACTCCACTGGATTATTGTTTCTGGATTATTGTTCACTGGATTATTATTAAAAGTAAAATGTATTATTATAAGCCGACAAATTTTTAAGACCACTATCCCATCCTGTTAACATATACAACGTATAAAGCATACTTATGAACCAGTAAGGTGGCTTGGCAAGTAAATGCATTTGCTCTTAAGCATGGCATAATACTCCCACCCTGCCTACAAATACTTAAATAAATAAATAAATAAATAAATAAATAAATAAATAAATTTAACATTTAAAATAAAACATATATTCATAACTTTTTCCATGCACAATGGAAACCTCAGCCACTTATTTTTCCAGTGAAATGCATATGATGTTCAAATGATTAATAATATCAGAACACAATAAAACACACTAATTATTATAATCCTTTATAAAGTTAAAGACAAACTCTTCATACTTTTTAATGTCTATCTGGAGAAGTCTCAAAAGTAATTTTAAGAGTAAAAAATATTTTGAAATATTTTACTTAATTTTATGAAAATTAAATCTGATATTAAAAAAGAAAGGACCATTTGATTTGGATCAGAACACTGATAGATAAGAATAATTAATTATGGGGTTAATACTGACCCAGTTTAGCTACAATTTAATTAAAATGACAGTAACTGAAGTGTTTTAAAATAAACTTTAAATAGTTAGAAGAAACCACAGAATTTATAACTGAGAAATTTTTGTTACGTATTTGAAAAGACAAGGACATTACAAAGTCATTATGAACATACAAAATAACATTGCCAATATTATAAAAATCCCATTTTTAATGTAAAACTTACACACAAGTGCAGAATACCTATTTTAGTTTTGCTTAAAACAGACTGAATATTCTAAAAATTAATCCATCACTGGTAGGTGTTGTAAATATTTAATATTAATTGAGGGGTTTCTACTCCATTGTGAATCATTTAGTTCCCAGATAAAAGACATATATCATTTATATTTACAATAAACCTTGAAAGCACTGGTGCTATGCAGATATTTACCCTCTAAGCTATTTTGCCTACTTCCCTATCAATAATCTGACATAAAATTTTTCATGTTCCTCCTGGGCTACTCTTACTCCAATTGACGAGCCTTGGTGGATTTGTCTTCATGATTCACCTACCATATGGCACCTCATGCTGTTTTCTCCTCTCTCTCCATCTTCTCTCCTCCATCTTGTGGTCCTGTCTCAGCCTCTTTCAGCAAATCCTACCAGTATGCACTACCACAACCAGGATTTTAAAAGTGGAACACTAGTCTTGTTTGAACAAAACACGGAACATGAACATTCCAAAACCAAATTCTTCCTCTTCTGATGATGGTGGAGGGATAAAGACAGGATTCACTGCCTCACCTTGAACAATGAGACACTGGACACAATCTTTGGAACTAAGAATTTTTGTAGACATGAGATAAAAGCAAGAATAATATATAATCCCTGGGAGAAAAAACACAGGAGATGAGCTCTGTCTTAACTCTATATTATTTCTTAGAAATAATTTAATTCCTAAGTAAAATCTTCCAACAAAGACACTTTTATGCTAAGACTTTTTCTCTTAGGAAGTTCTTCTTAACATTCAGTGAAGGAACAATATCAGTTATGCAAAAAAAAAAAAAAAAAAAAATGTTAAATGCCAAAATGGACGTGATTTCTAGATCATTTTATGAGGCCAATCTTAATCAAAAACAAAACCAATGTCTCTATCATAATTGAAATAAGGTACCAAGCAGAGAGTTACAAGTCAAAATCCTTCATGAATATGGAAATTTAAATTTTAAAAAGTTTAAAAAGTTGGGACAAGCAATTCATAGGAACGTTACCATTGTGAAAGGAAATGCTATTTATTTCAATGATATAGCTTAACATCAGAAAAAAAAAACAGTTCCTGTATTTTATCACATTAATAAACTACAAAATAAAAACATATGCCCTTATATATAGACATAAAAAATCAAATTGACTACTCACTCATAATTTCTTTAAGTTCTAGGTTATAAAATTAGCTTCCTCAACCTAATAAAGACAGTTAGTAAAAATAATGCTAACATCATGAAAAAATTAAGAACATTCCCTAAAGAAAAGACAACCTAGTCAAGGATATGTGCTCTTACCACCTCCCTTCAACTTTGTAATGGAAATGCTAAACAATGCAATAAGGCAAGAAAATAAAGCATGGAGGGAGGTAAAATAAAGCATGCAAATGAAAGAAAGATTCATAGGTAACATACTTGCCATTACTATACAAAATTGTGAGTGATCCACTAAAAAAAAATTCAAACTAACAATGGGAGTTTAATGGAGATACATAAGTAAACAATATATCCAGTATCTACCCATGTATCACAGGAAATGCATCTGGAACTGGTATATACTATACTACATTGTATTACACCTCTAAAGCTCTCAAATTTTATTTCCATTTTTCATATTTATTAAAGGACAATTTGTTCAAAAGCATCATTCACTGGAAGTTTATGAAGTAAAACAAACACATGAATCTTTTCTTACTGGGTCTTCTGTGGAGACAGGACTCTGATATTTGCTCCCATGTCAACCCTTTCACATTCCTTACATTGTTTCACAGAATCCCTACAGCTCTGAAGTGTGTCAAACCATTTATAAAGTCTAACCCTGTTACCATAAAAATAATAAAATACATGGAAAGAGATGCAGAGACCCATAGCCAAACATTAGATAGAACTTGGGGAGTCTTATGGAAGAGTTGGGGGAAGAACTGAGGGACCCAAAGAGGACAAGGACTCTACAGGAAGACCAGCAGAGTTAACTAACCTGGGTACTTGGGGGCTCCCAAAGACTGAGCCACCAAACAAAGAGAGAGCATGGTATGGACCTAAGCCCCACACACATATGTAGCAGATGTGCAGCTCAGTTTTCATGCAGGTCCCCCAACAAGTGGTGCAGGAGCTGTCCCTAAATCTGTTGGCTGTCTTGTGGATTGTGTTCTCCTAACTGGGCTGTGTTGTCTGTCCTCAGTGGAAGAAGCTGGGGTTAGGGAGACACCACACACACACACACAGACACACACACACACACACACACACACACACACACACACACAAAGAGAGAGATGGATGTACACAGGACACGACATCACTACTAGAAAAAAAATTACTTAGGTGTTTTTAAGCAATGCATGTTCTTCTTGAAGTTTGTAGACATCAGGACCAGAATTTCAATCAGGACACCTTGTAAATTCTCTGTCACCTCCTCACAAACACTCATCATTTTCACTGACAACACATTCACTCTCTTTGGATCATGCCTCTTCAAGTACAAAAGGGAGTTTTATATGCTTTCTATTTTATTAAATGTTAACTTGCAAAGGGACCATTCAACACCATTCAACACCCATCTCATTCAATCTGATCATGTTCATGTGATTTACCTGGTAAATGAAAAGTCCCAGGGAAAGGTGTTTAGGGAGTAATAACTCAGCATGCTGAAGGATGCTTAGAAATGTTTTATGGAAGTTTCCATTTTGTTCATAACCACATGACTGGAAAGACTTCGAGTATTTTCTAGAGCATCAAAGATCTTCTTGGAAACTCTGATTTGCTCTGTTACTTCCTACTCCTATGTCAGCTTATGTTTCCTGCCATGTCTTTTTTTCCTGGAGCATTGCAGTCTCGTTATTCCATTAGTGTTCAGGAACTTAGTGAACTGTTTTATGACTTGAATTCAAATAATCAAGTTTTTGTAGAGGAAGGCAGAGGGGCAGGAAGAAGGGGCGGGAGGAGATGGGGTGGGGAAAAGGGATACTCCAGCATAGCAGGGTTGCCTTTTAAAAGCCCACACAGATCTTCTTTCCTACCAGATAACTTGCCGACCTTCTCCTATGCTACATCTGATTGCAATTACTTCAGTTTGTTAGGCTGACCAATTTTAGAAACATGGACAATGAGCATTGCTGCAATCAGATCTGCATTAAAACCCAGAAATGAGGCACATATTGGTTATTGCCATCAGAGTTGTTATGATGTATTTTTTTTCCTAAAGAAATACCCTCATGTCAGCAGGCTTGAAATAAATTCTTCCAAACTGCTAACATGACTTCTGAATATAAGTCTGGTATTTTCTTCTAAAAAATTAATCTGTCGTCTCATGAAACTTAGTTACAAATTCGTTCACAAGTTTTTTCCTGGTTCTTGCTTGTTCTCCGCTTTTGTGAGTTTTGTAAGTACTTTTTAAAAATTTGTTTGGTGTATTTGTACATTAGGGAGGATGTGCACACACATGCATGTATAGAGACTAGCAGAGGGCATCAGATGCCTTCTGTGACTCTTCATTCAGTTCGTTGAGGCAGGGTCTCATCTCTGAACCTGAGACTGTAGTTTTGTCAACTTAGTTGGAAGACAGGAAGCCCCAACAATCCTCTTGCCTATGTCATCTCAGAACAGACTTTATAAACATTGGGAGGATGTTCTCTGTTCTTTATGTAGGTGCTGAGATTTGAACTCTGATCTTCATGATTGCACAGCAAGCCCCCCTTAAGCACCATGCCATATCTCCAGACCCTGGTTTTTATAATTACTAGGAGGAGGAGGAGGAGGAGGAGGAGGAGGGGGGGGGAGGAGGGGAGGAGGAGGAGGAGGAGGAAGGAAGGAGGAGGAGGAGGAAGAGAAGGAGAAGGAGAAGGAGAAGGAGAGGACAAGGAGGAAGAGGAGGAGGAAGAAGAGGAGAAGAAACAACTGAAGGGTATAAGAGTTATTTTGACTCATAGTTTAAGGACTAAGTCCATTGTGGTAGGGAAAGCATAGCAAAAAGACTGGCTTTAGTGAAGCAGAATCTTGGGGAGGCTGGCCAAACTGTGTTCATATTGAAGGATATCTATGCTGGTGCCAAGTTAGCATCCTCCCCTCATTACTCTTTAATGTCTGTGACTACAGCTCTTGGGATGATGGTTCCCAAATTTATTAAGTACTTCCCTCCACATTTAAACTACTCTAGAAATACCCTCACAGTCATGGCCAGAAGTTTATCACCCAGCTGATTCTAAGTCAGTCAGGATGACAAAGATTAACCACAATAACATTTAAAGGCATTAAACCACATTGAAGAGGTGGATAGGGAACAAACACTCATTTCTGAGCTTTAGAATCTCAGTATTTCTCATCTACTAATAAGTAACATGTCCCTGGACCACTTGAGCAGGGCTGGCCCTAAAGTGTGACCTGTCTGTAGAATCAATGCCCCTAACTGGGCTTCCTTGTCTGGCCTCAGTAGGAGAATATCTGCCTAGACCTACAAATACATGATGTGCCAGGGTAGGAGAACCCCCAGGGATGGGTCTCCACCCTATCTGAGGAAAAGGAGAGGAAGAATGAGCAGAAGGACTGTGAGGGGGACCCTGAACATGGAGGGAGGGCAGTAATGGGAATATAAAGTGAATAAATAATTAATTAGTGGGAAAAAAAGAAGAAGAAATCAATCCAGACATTTTTATAGTCTCTAAAATCACCACTTTTACCTGCTCCAGTCAGGGTCTGAGTGCAGAGGACTCATTTAAATTGTACAATTGTTGCTGCCTGACACAAAGCAGAGAGTTGGGACAGCCTGAAGTAAACAGTTCCTCTTTCATGCCATTTTTGTTATAATGGCTGCTCTATGAAAGTGAATTGAACCCTGAGTCTGATTAGTCCTCAGTGATCTAGAGAACTTGGTTTCTAGATGGGCCAATTCACAGCTATTAAGTCATTTCAGGAAACTCCTTTCTAGTGTCCCCCATGTGTTCAACCTGTGCCTGGTGTCTCACCTCTCTCTACCCACACACTTGCTCGTGTCCTTCTCCCCTCAGACATGTTCTTTTTAATTCATCTATTCTTGTCAAGTGTCAATAAAGCAGACTGACTCCTGGTTTGAGAGTTAGAATGTACAGTGATTTCATAGTCAGTTTTGTCAGTATTACCAAAAATTAACTCTATAAGATCACACTTGAAATTAATATCCTTGAGTTTGTCACTGAAGATCTCCACTACACTTGTAAATCTTCAAACAGCATCAATGCAGTTTGCTACATAGTAAATCTGTAGGTTCATACCCAGATGGTCAGTTTTTATTGTCAACTTGTTCCAACCTAGAGTCTCTTCAGAAGAGAGAACCTCAATTGAAGAACTGCCTACATCCCATTGGCCTGTGGCCATGTCTGTGAGCGGTTGTATTGATTGATGATGGATGGATGGAGCAAGACTCTTCCTAGGATGTAATGCTGACCTGTGTCAGAAAAGCTTAAAGAGCCAGGAGCATCTTCTCTCCATGGTTTTTGCTGCAATTCCTGCTTCAGTTTCTGCCTAACTCCCTTCACTGATAGGTTGTGGCCCAAAAATGTAGGCTGAAACAAACCTGTCCCTCCCCAAATTGCACTTGTCAGGGAGCAAACTAGAATACAAGGATATCACGGTGCAATAATTTCCATTTAGGTCTAAATGGTACTAAAGAACCCTTGACTCTATTTATCCATCCAAATGTCCAATGGATATTTGGGGAAGCTCAATACATCTCAGTTACCATTTCAGGTATTTGAAAATGATGTGGTGAGCAAGCCTCCAATCTGTCCTTCCAGGCTATAGTACAGGAAGACGGCAACATCAGTGAATGGAATTCTTTATGCCAACTGCAGCAAAGGAGCACTGTAGGGAGAAATATCACAACCATGTTATCCTAGGCTTAAAATTTATGAGAAAATTTCAGAAATTTATAAATTTTTATAAAAATCAACAATGAAATGGCTTTAAGCTCACACAAAACAAAACAAAAAAATTTACTCCTTGAAAAGTATTAGGATTCTCTTTACCAAATCGATGAATCCATAATGTTAATGTTTTAAAGTAAGGTAACTGAAGAGCAAGAAACTGCCCTCAGAAAGAATTATCTTTCTAGGTTCACATGCAATCTTCCTCTGTGCTTCAAGTCAGGATTTCTCTAATTTATGCACTGATCGTCCCTCTGCTCCTTCTGCCTCCTTTGACAATCCTTTACTAATGCATTAACCTGTCTACTACAATCCTTGTGAGGGAGAAAACATTGATGGAATGTCCAGTCTTAAAGAATTACCTGTGTGTTCCTAATAAAAGCCACAATAGGGGAGCTTAACCCACAGGAAAGGCAACACTGATTGGCTTCTCTTGCTTCCCCTCTGGTACAGATGAAGGAGCAACCGTAACAAGGACTCCTGACAGATGTGGCTGACATTTGTAACTTACTCTGCTTGAGCCACAGTTTCAGGTGTTTCATCACAGACATGAGATAAAGATACGAATGTGTCTTTCCCTAATTAGGAAACCCATTTTAAGTAGAAAATTTGAACTTAAGTCTTGCCATTTACTATTCATCACAAACTTTATGTCTCTCTTACTAAGCAGTGTTAGGTTGGATAGTTCTCCTTTCATATGGAAATGACTGGAAAATAGTTTTGCTATTGTCCACTTGAAAGCATGTCATTACCACATGGAGCTTTTCAGCCTTTGTTTAGAATATAATATGAATGTGTCAGCCATATTTTATTCATTCCTACAGTTACTAACAGATTTCCACTTACGTGTGTGTGTGTGTGTGTGTGCATGTCTGTAGGTGCACTGCATGAATGCAATTGCCTGTAGTCGTCAGAAGAGGGCATCAGATCCCCGGAACTAGAATTAGAAGGCTTTCTAAGTCACATGGTTTTGAAAACTAAACCCAAGTCCTCTGCAAGAGCAGCAAGTGCTCTTATGTGCTGAGCTATCTCTCCAGCCTCCCCAAAGCTTTAACTCATAATGATTATTAAATACATAAAAGGTGCTGTGTATACAATGCTGAACACTGAGTTAGATTCCCCCAATGAAGAAGTCCTGACATCCCAATGGTTGAAATACACTAAGGGCAGAGGGGAAAAAAAAAAAAAAAAAAAAAAACAGCCATGTCAAAGCCCCTAGAAATAAGTAGCCTCTGGAAGGAAAGAAGAGAAAGAGTCTGCCCTGCAAAGGCCGAGCTGGCCAGATGCTCATAGACTCCTGAGCTAAGAAATAAAGTATGTGTTCATCTGCCTGAAATTGAGAAGTACCCATGAGACTGAGTCCTGGGAGAGATGTATTGTAGGAAGAATCGATGTTAGTCCCTCCTAGGCCTCACACATAAAACACCCTGAACAAACTTGTGCAGGCCCTACCCTTTCCCCTGGGCAACACAGTTGCCCTGTGCTGAATGATCTCTCTCTTCCTTCGCTGGGGCCTGGGAGTGTGGAGGGATGTATCCTGGGCAGTAACGTTAGATTTTGTTGACATGTGAAGCAATTTTGGCAAACCTAATAAGCCTTGTGGTTGTGATTTATATCTAGTCAGGGAGAGATGACATCTGGATGTCTGATTTATTCACTAGCAAAATGTTGGCTGAACCTAAAATAAGAAAATAGAGATTTATGTAACAGATTGCGGAGCCTTAATTTAAGAATGACTAGGAAACCAGCAGACACTCCCCGGCCCTGCTCTGCCCAGAATCACATGCTCCAAGTGAATATCGCCTTTCTTAAAAGACAGTCACATGGTAAGGATAGGGGTACTAGTTCTTCAAAGTTCAACACCATACCTGAATCTTTTCAAGATGATGGGACTGTAATCCAGAAATTTTGGCATTCAATAACATGTCGGCTGCTTTTTTTTTTTTTTTTTAAAGCAAAGAGCTCTTGAAATATCTAGCAGAGAGCTGCTATCATTTATTTTAATTCTACTTGGAAGCCCACAATCTGCTTCATAGTGGTATCCATGCCAAGAGAATCTGAAAACTCTTGGGACTTGAAGAGGAAGGAATTCTATCCTGTCTACTAAGAAATCTTAAGTCAATGTCACAATTGTTACTTCTTCAGAGCCCTAAGGTTGGTTGGTTTGTTTGTTGTTTTTTAATGGAGTATGTTCTTGTCCTAACCATCAAAATACAACCTCTCTCTGGTCTTGATGCTTCTCAATCCTGTGCCTGGTTTGACATTTGCTCTTCTTATCTTGCCTACACTGAGTCGTATAGCATTCTCCCTTCTGGCTCCTAGCTTTACGTTAGCTCTGGTCATGGAAGGCAGAGGGCTCCTTGGCATGCATGTGTTGTGCTAGCCTCATTCTGACTCCTCCTTGCTACCTCTGTCTCTCTCACTCTCTGTTCTGATTCTCCTTCTCAAGTTCTGACTGGGTACTAGGTGAGGCAGCAGTATAGGAAGGCTCCATTCATATCTCCATCTGTGTTCAGCAGAACAGAAAGGTAAGTGTCCCATCAAAGACTCACAAACCGAGGGTGTGTTCATACCTAACCTTTTTCCTTTAGAGAAATCTAAAGCTCTTGCTATCATTCGTTTTTTTTTTTTTTTTTTTTTTTTATTAAGATTCCCTAAGAATGAAGAGATGGCATTGAAGAACCCTTCCTGAGGAAACTACCATCTGGCCATCAGGGTTCCTTTGATGTATATTTCGAAAGACATCATTATTGTTAATACTTGTGGAATGCAGTTCTTGTCTCTAACTAAACTGACCTCAGTAAAACCCCTAGGGCCCTTCCCTTGCTTCCAGGATACTTTACCTTCTGTGGACACCTCTAGCAAGGACCACAGAGACCATAATGTCTTTGATTTCAGTTAGTGCAGACCTTAGGGTAAATTGCAAACTATATCACTTCTCGCATCTCCTCTTGAGATTAGGTCTTCATCCAGGAAAAGCCTGCTGTCTTGCTGACCTTATTCCCTGGCATGGCCCTAGCCCTCTGCCTCTTCAAAGAGACCAGAAAAAAAAAAAAAAAAAACAGGATGAAGACTGTGCACTTGGTCTCACAGAGAATCAAATTTTGCTTCTCTTTCATGGGAATGAAATTAACAAGCGGTATTGCCCAGAAGCTGTAGGGGAAGCATCGAAAGCATGTTGGAGCATGTGGAACAAAGTGGACATGCATACCCCCATGTTCTCTATGGAGAGAAGAGCTATGACTCTGTATACCATGTAGAAGGAGAAGACACCCTCCATGGGCAAGACAACTAATTTGGTCTTGAAAAGAGCAAAGATTTGGGTACAAAGCAATCATGTCCAACTGCTCGAGTTCTACCAGTTGGAAGCTGTGTGCTGTGTTCTGGGTTAGTCCCAATCCTGTTCTTGATGTTCTCTGCAAAAGAGGATAGAAATTTCATCCCTGTAAATTATTCATGAAGAGTATACTATCCTGTCCCACCTGGACCCCTCTCCTATGCAAATGACTGACTAGAATAAGAGAAGAGGAGGGGAAAACAATAGAACATCCAAGGGAAATATCCATAAGGATCCCCTCCTCCAGTGGCTAACAACTCATGTGAATCCCAGACCAAGGGAGAAGAGACTCCATGACAGTTTACTCTTTTTTCTCCCCCACTCTCTATCCTTATAAGCCCACCTTGTTAAAGCGAGGATTATTTTCAAAGCCCAAGTTCATCAGACCTATGTTGGAATCACATCATTGACGTGATTGTCCGGCTGTGTCTCATGATCCTCCTTGTGAGTAATTATTGTAAGAACCAAGGGAGCTGATGCACAGAAGCTTCAGCCCAGGGTCCAATGGTAGCCGTGTTACTTTTATCATTTTCATCAGGAGTAGCGTCTTCTGATGACTTTTAATAGACACAGTGCTGCCTGAGAATTTCCCCCATTGTAGTTCATTTCATTCCCCAGCAAATTTCTCAATCCTTCCTGATTCTGTTGGAACATGTGTGAATTTCATTACTTCACAGACTCAGAGTCTTCCTGCCTCGAAGCCATTTCAAAGCTGTGCCAAGACACAAGAGTCCTCTGACAACATATTACTGCTTCCATGAAACTGAGGATGAGCAGCCTGACCTGTGCTTTAAGGCAGAGCTTGCAGGGCATATGTGCTTATAAACAGAATCCCCTTCACCCCAGATACCATCTTTATTGTTATAATTTCTCTCTGTTTCCTCCTGAGTGCTGGTGAGATGGACCAGGTATTTTCTTCTCACTTAGATACCAAAATAAAGACTCTTCCAAACTCCTGGCTTCTGAGTTCTGATGCCAGGGTGTAGGAGCCAGCCCCTGAGTCACTCATCTAAAAGCCAAGCTGAGGGGAGGTGGTTTTCATTTCAGGAACTAGGGTAAGCTTCCTGGAGACCAAACACAGCAACATCAATAAACAGGTAGACAGGAGACAGTAATAAGAGAGGAATTCAGGCTTCACTTTAAGTATTAACTAGAGAGGATGCAGGGGTCACACACAGTGAACAATAGAATGCTTCTCTGCTAGAAGAAACATGATCAAAACCAAGAGCAAAAATAGGAAAGCTTCTGCTACCACACAGCATGAGTGGACATAGCCATTTCTTAGATGTGCTGTCCTTTACATAAAAATAGCCCAGACAATCCCTTATTTTTTTTAAATGAACCATTTTCTTACATTCATTCAGTAAATGTTTAGTTTTTAATCACTTTTAAATATTTTCTTTTGCTATGTTGAGAATAGAATCTAGGGTCTGGGGTATACTTGGTGAGTGTTCCATGCATGAACCACATGCTAGCCATGCCCTGTAAACATTTCTAATCACTTCCTGTGTACCATGTGCCAAGGATACAACAGGCAAGCAGTAACAAAGGTACTTCGATACTATGGAGCTTCTATTCTAAAAAAAGAGACTACAACCAAGAACGAACAAGGGGTTCTGAATAAGCCGTGACTCGGGACAAGAATCCAAACCACACAAATCACACAATTCTATTTTATGCAGCTGCTGGAGGGGGCTGCTGACTGATCCTACATCACTTACTTGCTATGTGCACTTTGAGTAGCATCAGTGAGGTTGATTGCTCTGCACACAAAGTAGGGCACACCACCTGGCTTCAGGTCAGTATTCCTGAGTGTGTCTAGTTCCCACGATGCAGGAATCCTAAAGGACCAGAGTCTACTCGTTCACCACCATCATCCCAGGGTTTAGTATACTGCCTGAAATAAAAGAGGTTCTCCACAAATACTTACTAAATTACCATTACTTAAAAAAATCACACCGTGGCTTGTATTGTAAAGGGAAAGAACAGGCTCCTGTGAAAGAAAAGAAATAAGAGGGAACACAGGAAATGCCATAGAGGGACACAGGAATGTCATAGAGGGACACAGGAATGCCATAGAGGGACACAGAAATGCCATAGAAGAACACAGGAATGCCATAGAGGGAAGAGACACAGGAATGCCACAGAGAGAACACAGGAATGCCATAGAGGAGACACAGGAATGCCATAGGGAGAACAAAGGAATGCCATAGAGGGAACACAGGAATACCAGAGAGGAGACACAGGAATATCATAAAGAGGACACAAGAACGCCAGACAGGAAACAAAGGAATGCCATAGATAAGAACAGTATCTTTCTGAGGAGCTAGGTGGAGAATCCCAGAAGAAGTAACAAGTCCAAATGTACTGTGTGAAGAGAAGCTTGCTGAATGGTGGCTGTTGCTGTCCCCACATAACCTGCGGTGTCACCATTGCCTGCATGCTGCCTTTCTTTGTCTTTTCTATTCCATTTATTTCCATACAAGGCAGTGCCTGGTTGTTCTTAGTTGATGTATCTCTCCAGCAGAACACCTCCTTTTAAGCAGGAGTGTTGACATGTAGGAGAACAGGAAGTGGTTCCTCAAACACTCTCATTTGCCAAGGGACCTGGCAAGCTGCCATGTAATCACTCCAGGGTTCCCACGCATCTCTCCTTGCTTCAACTCCTCAAGATTTCATGTCCCTTCCTGGGGACAGCTTGAAATTTCCAGAATGTGTTCTTGTGTTTAAAAGAAGAGGTTGGGTTTTTGGATCAGAAAACTCACTTCTTTTGAGAGATTTCTGTATCCAGTCTCCATCCTTTGAGACCATAACTCTTTAGAAATGGTGACATATTTTCAAAGGAGATCTGTTTTTATCTCCTAGTAATACATAAAGCAAACTTCCCTCTCTTTTATATTTGGGACCATGTGGAGTGTAGAAGCATTTACCTGTGACTAGAGAAACAGGAAAGAGCATAGGCTTTGGACTCTTCCGAGAGCTAATTAAGTGGTGAAGCCACAGATGTGTCCAACTAGAGAGTGAGACACTTCAGCCTCCATGATGCTATTTCCAAAACTGTCCCCTCTAACCATCTGTCTTTCCAGATTTGTGGTTTCCGAGCCATGCTGAGGAAAATAGTGAGTGATGGCTCTACCATTCTCCCATAATCA
The DNA here is from genome assembly GCF_011762505.2 of Arvicanthis niloticus. Taxonomy (NCBI): domain Eukaryota; kingdom Metazoa; phylum Chordata; class Mammalia; order Rodentia; family Muridae; genus Arvicanthis; species Arvicanthis niloticus. The sequence goes on along the minus strand of NC_133436.1, from coordinate 23,113,086 downwards.
GTGAGAAATAAAGGAACAAGAGCGGCTCTGCGGAAGAGCTCTGGCTTCTTTCTCACGCATGCCTGATATCCACGGTACATTCATCAGGTTGGGAAATACAATTCTTAGTGGGGCATATAACATGTTTATATTGCACAATATCTTCTACTGAAAAACAGCATCAGTTCCCTGTGTTCTCTTCCAGAACACGGAGGATGTTCTTGAGGTCAGGGGTTCTAGTCCCAGGGGTAACCTTTTGTGCCTTGGGAAGTCCTCCTGGCCTCAGTATTTTTGCCAATTTATAAGACGGCCTTAGGCCTGGTGTTCAGCTCTCAAACATTCCATGAATCTCTTTAGCAAGCAGAGACTTGTGCGTGCTCTTCTGGCACACCCAGAGAGGAATTTTCCCTGTTGGGGTTGTGTTTCGGGAGTGCTGTTTAGTGTTGCCACATCAGTAGCACATATCTAATACACATATCTCACTGTGGCAGATCCAGATGGGATTTATTTTATTATATTGTTAAAGGAAATTATGTGTGCACATATCTACGCAAACACAGAGGCATACACAACCGACCCTTGTGTACGGATAGACTGATTCGGTGGAACATGGGACAGTTAACATCTTGCTTACCTGAAATAGTCCAGACTCACACTAACTAATGGCAATTAGGCTGAAGGTGAAACTAGAGGATAGTCTGCTGTATGACTTCATATCTTTCCTCACCAAGGAACTGAGGAAACACATGGTCAGTCTCAGCTGGGCAGATATTTCTCTCATGATCCTGCTCCTTATCTTTCCAGATCAGAACAGGACCTTTCCCATGCTCTGGACCAGTGTATAAGTGACGTTCTTTAAAGACTGATTTGGAGAATTTGCTAGTGTCATCTATGATTTCACAGCATCACACATTAAAGTTCAGTGTCTTCATCAGCTGTCTTTATATAACTCATGCTATTTCGAGTTCTACTTGCGAATGCACAGACTCAGGCAAATGCAAGATTGTGGAGAGCCTGGCTTGTCTCCAGGGCCCACTCTCCAATGTGGAATTGCTGCCACTTGCCTGTTACAAAATACCTTCTTTCTCTCTCCACACAGCCATGGAAAGGCTCTCAGAGACCACCCTGACAGTTGGAGAGAAAAGGACATCTGAACTGAGTACTGTCTTGAGAACTATTCCCACTGTGTGGAAACCATTACCCCAGGATACATCCTGAGCCTCAGCAGCCAATGGTCCCAGAAAGACAGCAGCTGGGAGCAAAACCATGAACTTACTGTTCACAGGGATTTCTTGGTGGACTGTCACTCACCCTTGTTGTATGTACGTCACATCGTACTCTCTGGGTTGTGGAGAGATTTGTCTTGTTTAGCGGTAAGCACTCCATGATTCACTGTTTACCAAGAACTAAGGAAGAGGAAGTTCGGCAAATCCTCCCCTTTAAAAGTTGGCCCAGAATTATGTAAGTGGGTTTAGAGGAATAGTAGAAACAGGTGATTTTAATTCACCGCATCTGCTCAGTACCTGCAGTGCAGATGCGTTATTTTCGAGCATTGCAGCATCTGTTCCGTCGTACGGTTACCACATCCCTAGACTCCTTCGATGCGTTAGTCACCTTTAAATTGCCTTTCTGCAACATATGTATACACTTATATAGTCCCTCTGTGATGCCTTATTGCATATGATCAAGCAAAATACACCCATTTCTGTAAAATGGTAGAAGCTACTGCATGTTTCTTTTTAAAACATCGAAGGGCATCCTGTAATTTTCTTCAGTGGGTCTCCATGCCCTTTCCTTCAAAATGTGTGATATCATTCATTATTCTTGCCATCTTCATTACTTTTATTATAATGTGAGTTTAATGTAGATGGTAGGAGTTATCTGTTTATGGTACATGTAGCTCTACATAATTTAACCCAAAGGGTTCTTTTTTTATCACTGAAAAGGAAATTGTCTTTTTATCATGTGTTGTGTAGAAACATAGATCTCTCTCCCCTATGCTTAATGACATTCTTGTTGAGATGCACAAAGGGAATCCTATCAAAACAGGAACTAGCACACACACTCTGAAGAGGCCCCTCCATGGTGATTTCTGGATGATTTCTGCCTTCTAGAGCTGCATCCCCTCTACAGCGTTCTGTGGGACACTGGGGGACAGCATCAGCGTTCTGTGGGACACTGGGGGACAGCATCACTGTTCTGTGGGACACTGGAGGACAGCATCAGTGTTCTGTAGGACACTGGAGGACAGCATCAGCGTTCTGTGGGACACTGGGGGACAGCATCAGCGTTCTGTGGGACACTGGGGGACAGCATCAGCATTCTGTGGGACACTGGAGGACAGCATCAGCGTTCTGTGGGACACTGGGGGACAGCATCAGCGTTCTGTGGGACACTGGGGGACAGCATCACTGTTCTGTGGGACACTGGGGGACAGCATCACTGTTCTGTGGGACACTGGGGGTCAGCATCAGCGTTGTGTGGGACACTGGAGGACAGCATCACCGTTCTGTGGGACACTGGGGGACAGCATCACTGTTCTGTGGGACACTGGGGGACAGCATCAGCGTTCTGTGGGACACTGGGGGACAGCATCAGCGTTCTGTGGGACACTGGGGGACAGCATCAGCGTTCTGTGGGACACTGGGGGACAGCATCAGCGTTCTGTGGGACACTGGGGGACAGCATCAGCGTTCTGTGGGACACTGGGGGACAGCATCAGTGTTCTGTGGGACACTGGGGGACAGCATCAGCGTTCTGTGGGACACTGGGGGACAGCATCACTGTTCTGTGGGACACTGGGGGACAGCATCAGCGTTCTGTGGGACACTGGGGGACAGCATCAGCGTTCTGTGGGACACTGGGGGACAGCATCAGCGTTCTGTGGGACACTGGGGGACAGCATCAGCGTTCTGTGGGACACTGGGGGACAGCATCAGCGTTCTGTGGGACACTGGGGGACAGCATCAGCGTTCTGTGGGACACTGGGGGTCAGCATCAATGTTCTGTGGGACACTGGGGGACAGCATCAGCGTTCTGTGGGACACTGGAGGACAGCATCAGCGTTCTGTGGGACACTGGGGGACAGCATCAGCGTTCTGTGGGACACTGGGGGACAGCATCACTGTTCTGTGGGACACTGGGGGACAGCATCACTGTTCTGTGGGACACTGGGGGACAGCATCAGTGTTCTGTGGGACACTGGGGGACAGCATCAGTGTTCTGTGGGACACTGGGGGACAGCATCAGCGTTCTGGGGGACACTGGGGGACAGCATCAGTGTTCTGTGGGACACTGGGGGACAGCATCAGCGTTCTGTGGGACACTGGGGAACAGCATCAGCGTTCTGTGGGAGACTGGGGGACAGCATCACTGTTCTGTGGGACACTGGGGGACAGCATCACTGTTCTGTGGGACACTGGAGGACAGCATCAGCGTTCTGTGGGACACTGGGGGACAGCATCAGCGTTCTGTGGGACACTGGGGGACAGCATCACTGTTCTGTGGGACACTGGGGGACAGCATCAGCGTTCTGTGGGACACTGGAGGACAGCATCACTGTTCTGTGGGAGACTGGGGGACAGCATCACTGTTCTGTGGGACACTGGGGGACAGCATCACTGTTCTGTGGGACACTGGGGGACAGCATCAGTGTTCTGTGGGACACTGGGGGACAGCATCAGCGTTCTATGGGACACTGGAGGACAGCATCAGTGTTCTGTGGGACACTGGGGGACAGCATCAGCGTTCTGTGGGACACTGGGGGACAGCATCACTGTTCTGTGGGACACTGGGGGACAACATCAGCGTTCTGTGGGACACTGGGGGACAGCATCAGCGTTCTGTGGGACACTGGGGGACAGCATCACTGTTCTGTGGGACACTGGAGGACAGCATCAGTGTTCTGTGGGACACTGGGGGACAGCATCAGTGTTCTGTGGGACAGCTGACAATCAGAGCTGTGTGCTATGATCTGTGGGCTGTTCTTGCCTTAACATTTCTTAATTCTTAGAGTATTTCCTAGTTCTCTACTACCTCTGCCTGAAAAAATAAAAGAGGCCCTCTTGTGTGACCACCCATCCCTTCTGTTCCCATGCAGTATAATAGTATTTACAGTGAGTAAATTTTTCTCATGCTTTTCCTGAGCAGACTACTGAATTGTAGAGAGATAGAGAATGAGCCTGTTTATGGGCTTTTGTATCTCCTAGGTCCACAAAGTAACGCATTTATTCCACAATGCGGGGACAAACATATGAGTAAGTGAATGCAGAAAATTTGAAATAGTGTTTTAATATATCATTTTAAGGGACTACTTATTAACTACTAGAGCCTCAAAAATACTGCATTTCGATAATTTAATGAGTCATGTATTTTTGATGGACCAAAGTAATTTTCCCTGCCTCTGGGTAAAGTATTCAGTAGCAGGCAAAAACTCAGTCACTGTTTAGATAAAAATAAAATGTAGCACTCTGTCCTAAAAATGCAACCTGAAAATTGTTATTAATTTATCCGTAATGTGCTTTGAGAAGTGCATAAGTGTTCAGCGATTCCTCTGTGTTTGAAAGGTCTAAGAATGACATCAAAGTATATTTTTAACACTGTAACATAGAAAAAGTTGGCAGTCTGCTATGGCCCCTGCTGAGGGTCTGTCTTCTGACTGGGATCAGGGACAAACACTGTCTTTGTGTTATCCAGATTGACAGGGAGGCTGCAGTAGAATCTCACCTTGTCCAAGACCTCTAACCAAATGCTTTCCCTGTGTCTTCTCCCAATGTTCACTGCAGAGGAGTTAACTTCACTTCAAACTTGCATCAGCTGGTTCTGCCCACTGTTATTTCAAAGCGATGCTAACACGTGAGAAAAAAGCCTGTGGCAAGCCTTTCAAAGTATTAAAATTGTGACTCACTGCCAGACAGAAAAAAAAAGTATTCTTTGCACACACACACACACACACACACACACACACACACACACACACGCTATTGCTAAAATTAAAATTAAAAATTTTCTTAAAACAGGCCAGCCAAGGATGTGCAGAAGTGATAACATTACAAATTAACCTGAACAAAAAGAGTCTAATTTTCCAGTGGATTCAGGGAAGAACGTTAGATAATACTAAATAGCAGAAGCAAAACAGAGATGTTCCCTGAAACATGATTTAACTGGGTGATGTCATGGAGTTATGAGGGGGGAAAGTAGTCTGGCTTTCTTGGCAATGTGAGCTTCAAATGAAGTTTGGAAGTAATTTTCCAAAAAAAAAAAATAATATTGTTCCACAAAAATGCATCACTCTTATAATTCAGAAAAGCGGTGACTTTGCACTTAGGAAAGACTGTCTTCTCTCTCCAGCTCATCTCCAGAGCTGATTCTATCACTTAAATAGAAACCACAGGCCCTGCTTGACACATGCTACTCTGACTCTCACTTCCTGTTTCATAACAAACTCCCCCTCCTTCTGTGAGCTTACAATCTGTCCCAGACACCACATATATATGATACAATGAAGCAAAAACTGAGGGAGAGCAATTAGTCTTAGGGGAAAAAAAAAAAAAGTTTCTTTGTCTTTCTTCCATCCGGGTAGTTGCTGAAGATGGGAGAGAACAAGGAAAGATCAATATGCATCTCCAACGTGTCAAAAATAGGTTGAAAAATGAAACATTCATTCAGCCTCTCACTTGTTTATGTTTGTGGTGCGAATAAATACTCGGCTGTTTGGGAGCTGAATTGGTCCCTTTGGATGTTGTGAAGTGGGGCTTGAAGGAATAATGAGCAGACACTTATTTTACAGAGCAAAAGGCAGTGTAAGCATAGAAGCAAAAATAACAGGACTCAGGGGTGGATTCTATAGGGTGGAGTAGGAGAGGTTCTAACTTGCTTCTCCTCCAGCTGAGAGCACTTCCTAAGGACACTACCCAGAGAGCTAGCAAGCTTGAAAGGGCAGACATTTGCATCCTAAGCCAGAGCTCCTGATTGACAGCCCACTTACAAAGCATCAGGAGTCTTTGGGAAATGTGCCTGCATTCAGCCAAGATCAAGCCTTTTAGGATTCAAGCGTGTATAATAAGGCATGTGAGCAAGGAATCTTAAAACAAGGTGGTAAATGTATTTGACATTAACCATATTGTTTATCCACTTTAGACAGCATCATAAAGGAATATGATTCAGGGAGCTGGGGAGATAGAGTGGTCAACAAAGTCATACTCTGAGTTGAGTCCTCAGAATTCAGGGGGGAAAAAAACAGGATACAATAGCACACACTTGTAAACACAGTGTTGGGCAGGTCCCTACCTCTCCCTTAGTAAATTAACATGATCCTAGTGAAAGCGAGAGACCAAAGAAGGGCATAGACATCAACAGTGTTAGCTAGTAGCAAACTCTCCAAACTGCAGGCAAAGTGGACACACCAACCTGCCAGGCAAAGTGGACACACACGCGATAGTGGCAGGACTGTGATGGCATAGCCAAGCACTCTCTGACTAGATCTGCAGACCAAGCCACAGAATGGAGTCGATGCTTCCTACTGTAACCCTGACCCAAACCCCAAGCCTCAGGAGACCATAGACCTATATAGGAAAGTATTACTAATTTTGAGCTAAAGAGATGTAAGGTCTAACTGCCTTCTAAATAGCTAGGTTGATGCTTTTATCCTTTTTTTTCCCCTAATAAGCCTACTCTTAACCCTAATCAGACAAGCCTTCTCTTGAAGTGAACGATAGTCAAAGCTGAGACAAGTGAAAGATTAGAGTTCAACTCTAAACAAGTCAGCTTACTATGCACTCGAGATTCAGAAGACACTAAAGAAGAGAGGATGGAAGAAATGGAGAAACTGGAAGAGAAGGAGAAGGCCAGTGAAAGCCCATCCTCTACGAGCACAATAACACAGTCCTGAACTCACAGCATCTATGATTACCTACACTGAATCTGTCCAAGACAGGCCAACTCAGTAATCAGTCATAGATCTGGGAGGAACTTATGGCATCCAGTTGCTTAGTGCTGAACTATCTACTACGAACAGACTCTGGAGGAGCCTGGGTCCATTGTGTACCCGCTGGTGAACCCACGGGTTCCAATGGATACTTTCAATCCCAAAGCCAAACAGCAGGCCCTTGTAAAATCCAAAGGGACATAAAAAGAACCATGCACGTGGGAAAAGAGGTTAGTAGAAAATGGGATAAAATGTGGACAGATAAGGGAGGTAGAGGTTACAGAGGAGAATGAGAATACTTAGAATGCTGTGTGTGTGTGTGTGTGTGTGTGTGTGTGTGTGTGTGTGTGTGTATACACATGCTCCTGGGTATTAAATATAAGATAAAATAGGGGTTTAGATCCACCCTTTTGCATGTTGCTATTCACTTTTTCAGCACCACTTGTTGAAAAGTCCCCCATTTCCTCATTTTTGCATATTCCTCTTTTTAAAAGAAAGGATCTTATGTAGCCAAGGCTGGCCTCAAAATCACACTGCAGCTGAGGGTAACCTTGAACTACTGAATCTTCTGCCTCTACTTCTCAAGGCCGAGGATTGCAGACATGTGCCAGCATGCCCAAACCTCATGGTATGTTCTTGGCATTCTTGCCAAATATTCTTCAAGAAAACTTGGCTTCTAGTTTGGGCCTGAGCACTGAGCAGATCCTGGGCATGAGCTCTGCACCCAACCTCACAGAACCCAGAGGAAGTGGGGTTCCCAGGAGCTCTACCCCTGGCAGTATCTTAGGTAAGGAGACAGCAACACCCACCCAAACAGGGTGTGACTGGGACCAACTGGGACACAGGAATTCACTCCTGGCCTGGAGCACTGGTTTCTTCATATCTGCGCCCTAGCACTGAGCAGATCGTGGGCCTCAGCTCTAACCCTAGTAACAACACCCAACCCAAAGAGTTCTGACACAAACAAGATAGTAGGAAAGACAGGCTCCAGTTAGACACAGGGCAGGTAGCACTAAGAAGATCCAGATGGCAAAAGGCAAATGCAAGAACATAAGTATCAGCAACCCAGAGTACTTGGCATCATCAGAACCTAGTTCTCCCACACTAGAAAGTTCTGAATTTCCCATATCACCAAAAGAGCAAGATTCAGATTTAAAATTACTTCTAATGATGATGATAGAGGACTTTAAGAAGGACGTAAATAACACTCTCAAAGAAACTGAGGAGAACTTAGGTAAACAGGTAGAAGCAGAAAAATCACAAAAATCTCTTAAAGAATTACAAGAGAACACAACAAAACAGGTGAATGAATTGAACAAAACCATCCAGGACATAAAAACAGAAGTAAAAACAATAAAGAAATCACAAAGGGAGACTACCCTGGAGATAGAAAACCTAGGAAAGAAATCAAGTCATAGAAGCAAGCATCACCAACAGAATACAAGAGATAGAAGAGAGAATCTCAGGTGCAGAAGATACCATAGAAAATATTGACACAACTGTCAAAGAAAATGCAAAAAGTTCTTAACACAAAACATCCAGGAAATCCAGGACACAATGAGAAGAACAAACCTAAGGATAATAGGTATAGACGAGAGTGAAAATTCCCAATTTAAAGGGCCAATAAATATCTTCAACAAAATTATAGAAGAAAACTTCCCTAATCTAAAGAATGAGATACAAATAAACATACAAGAAGCCTACAGAACGCCAAATAGACTAGAACAGAAAAGAAATACCTCCTGTCACATAATAATCAAAACACCAAGTGCACAAAACAAAGAATATTAAATGCAGTAAGGGAAAAAGGCCAAGTAACATATAAAGGCAGACCTATCAGAATTACACCAGACATCTCTCCAGATGCTATAAAAACGAGAAGATGCTGGACAAATGTCATATGGACTCTCAGAGAATACAAATGCCAGCCCAGGCTACTATACCCAGCAAAACTCTCAATTACCATAGATGGAGAAACCAAGATATTCTACAACAAAACCAAATTTACACAATATCTTTCCACAATCCCAGCACTACAAAGAATAATAGCGGGAAAGCTCCAATACAAGGAGGGAAATTATATCATAGAAAGAGCAAGAAAGTAATCCTTTTTTAAAAAATCCAAAAGAAGATAGCCACACAAACAATGCCACTGCTAATAACAAAAATAACAGGAAGCAACAATCACTGTTCCTTAATATCTCTTAACATCAATGGACTCAATTCCCCAATTAAAAGACATAGGCTAATGGACTGGATACATAAACAGGACCCAGCATTTTGCTGCATACAGGAAACCCGCCTCAGTGACAAAGACAGACTCTACCTTAGAGTAAAAGGCTGGAAAACAATTTTTCAAGCAAATGGTCCTAAGAAAAAAGACTGGAGTAAATATTCTTAAACTTCCAGCCTGAAAACACAAAGGAAGGCACTCATGGCTCCACCTGTATAGGTAGTTGAGGGTGGCCTTGTCAGGCATCAGTGGAAGTGAAGGGCCTTGGTCTCTGAAAGTTTGGATTCCCTAGTGTTGGGGAATTTGAGAACAGGAAGGAGGGAATGGGAGGATGGTGGGAGCACACCCTCATAGAAATAGAAGGAGGGGTATGAAATAAGGGGCTTGGGGGGAGAATGAGAAAGGAGATAACATTCAAAGGTAAATAAATAAAACATCGAATTAAAAAAAAACAGATAATGGGTCTGGCAATTGTAGTTGAGAAGTCGAGACTTTTTGTCAGCAATTTATTATGGGGAGTTCATATAATCCTCAAGGACAAGGTATTGTGGAAGAGGCCCATGGAACTTTAAAAAGATTGGTGAGACATACTGTTGCTAAGACAAGGAATGATTCCGACCTGTGAGCTTGCTGAGTGCCCTGACAAGGATGACTATGGAGCTGTATTGGACATATGTTTCTGACCCACCTTTGCTTAACTATATCCCAGATGGGACAAGCTGCCTGGCCTCAAGTTTTTAGACTTTGTGGGATAAAGAAGCAAAAAGAGAAACTATGTCTCTTATATTCTTCTTAAACGTGCCCAGCTAATAGGACTCAATCATGTCTAGGAATCAATCCAATATGGGAAATAACAGTCTACTTTTTGAAGACTGGATCTAGACTTTGTCAGAGACATATTTGGAAGCTAACTGTAGCTCACTGTGATGTTAGGATAGCAAGAGATAATGTTGGTACAGGATCTGGATTTCAAACAAGGGTTAGTGCATGTTTTAAGGCTCTTTTAATTTTCAAGCTAAATTTGGTTTTGTCCCTTCTACAGCATTTATTGTAAGTTACATTGACTGTATAATTTCCAATTATGTTAGTGTGTTGAAACCTGGCATGTCTGTTACAGGGGTCTATCAACCAGCTTTCATCTCACTGCCTTGAGTATTAGAAAACCTTGATTCTCTGAAAAAAGCTTGAAAGTACTGGAAGAAATGAGTTAGGCTTTAAGCAGAAGCAAGAGGGTAGCAGGCTTGATTATTGCTGGTATAACAGCTTTAATTCCATTAATTGCTAGCTCCACTGTTTCTGCAATAACATTGACATAAGAAGTTAAGACAACTATTTTTGTTAACCATCTAGCAAAAAGAAATGTTACTAATGTATTGAGTATACAAAAGGATTTATATAGGTATCTGGAACAACAAATGATGCTCTATAACCAATTCAAATTATCTGAAGGAGTTTCAGGGTTCAGGAGTTAGGAGCCACCCCAAGTGTCATGACAAATATCATTGTAGTAGTGTTACTATTGAAATTCACAATGATTGTCATTATAATTAGAAAAAAGTTTAAAGACACCTGTAGGATATTTGGTATAATCCTAACCCCTCTCTGGGTGTGTTAACTTTGCACAGTGAGATTATGAATTTAAAGAATGCTGCTCTGTTGACCTTTGATGCTGCAGATAATGCTGATAAAATTATCCATGGCCTGAGCTCAGTATTTCCATTTTGAACAAACCTCAGGAATGGCCTATACAGCTAGATCAGGCTATCCCTTCTTGTCCTGGGAATAATTTTATTCCTGCCCATCATGTTAAAGCTTATCTTTAACAACATCAACATGTTGGCAGCCAAAGTACTTGGCTTAAACCTGAAAATGGACCCCAAGACAGAGTTATTAAATTAACAAGCTGGCAAGCAAAGGATGGGTAAGATTCTGCACAGAGCCTTACCAACCTAAGACAGAAGTGAATTGCCTTTGATAATGCATATTCCATGACGGGTAAGAAAGGCATTCTTGTCAGAATGACCTAAGACAGGCTGAATCTTGTTAATAAAATAAAAAAGGGGGAGAGGTGGAGAGCCTTTGGGGCTGCTTGGCAAGAAGCTGACATGAGCCAAAGACAAGGAAAGGGGCTGCTTGGCAAAAATATGACATTGGCCAAGGACAAGAAAGTAGGCTTCAAGCATGAGTCTGACATTAGACTAGAACAAAGAAGTAATTTCAGGTAGGAGTCTAAATCATAGACTACAACAAAGAAGTAATCTCAGGCAGGAATCTAAATATTAGGCCAGAACAAAGAAGTAATTTCAGACAGGAATCTAAATTTTAGGCTAAAACAAGGAAGTAGGCTTCAGACATGAAAATGACCTTGGGCTAGGATAGGGAAGTAGGCTCAGATACTTTGGTCATTCTGATAAGCCTTTAGAAACAGTGATCAAGGGATTGTTCACGTAACTGTTTAACGCCTTGCTTTTTTTTTTTTTTTTTGACTATTTGTGTTTATTATATTACTTGTCCTCAACTATTTGCATCTATTGTACTGCTAGACCCTCAACCTAGAACTGACCGTAATACATGCATGTAATCAAAATGGAATAAAAGCATAAAGGAAGAAGGGGTATAGGATAGGGGGCTCTAGGGAGGGGAAATGGGGAAAGGGGATAACATCTGTATTCTAAATAAATAAAATATACAATAAAAAAGAGAAAAAAAACTTAAAATAGCACTGCCATATGAGTTATTAATTCTGCATCTCAGTATTTTGTTTACTAGGTTCACAGATTTGTGATTTTCAGAATTCTTCATAATGGCCAAGACATAGGATCAACCTAAATGTCCATCAAGGATCAGACGGAAGGAAATGAAGTATATACATGGCATGAAATACCATTAAACATTAAAAAAAGAAGAAAATCCTTCATAAATCACAGCATGGATGAAGCTGGGAGGTATGACACTTAATTAAATAAGACAGGCACAGAAGGGCAAATCCTTCATGTTTTTACACATATGAGGTATGGAAAACAACCAAACTCATACATGCAAAGATGTGTGTAGGGATTCCCAGGGTTGGTGGAAGGGGAGATATAAGAAGCTATGGGTCAATGCTTGAAGGATATATGTATGTATAGCTCAACAAGCTGCTGTAGCATATGATATAAAATTAAAAGCTCAAGGTAATTGGAAGACTGAAGTTCATGTTAAGTTTTCTTAACAAGCACACACACACACACACACACACACACATATACACACACACTACAAAAGGGCTTGAGCATACTTTTTGAATGCAATGGATGTGGGTATGACCTTAACTGTATAATGGCTCATGTCCAAAAACATGCCCAGTGCTCATAAAATTTAACTTAAATAAATGCAGCTATTATTTATCGTTTTATATCAAAAAGGATTTAAAACAAAAAGCTTACCTTTGCAGCAGATGGAGATTATTATACTAAACCTAAACTGGTCAAAATTCAGAGATTAGCTGATCCTGGGATGGCCAGTCCCAATGGCTACAGACATAAAATTCCTGCACCAAAGGCTCAGGGAATGTTGTGGAAGAGGAATAGAAATACTACAAGAGCCTGAGGTCTGGGAAGTTTGATGCAATTTTGTTTCCTAGAAATGACAGGGAAGCAGCACCCATGGTACCTCAGCAAAACCTGCACAATACTACCACCGGTAGATATACTTCTGTGGAAAGGGGAAGCCTGGGGCCCTAGACAGAGGACTACAGGAAACTAAGCAATGCTGACACATAGAGAATTAGTCCCCCCGGGGATAAGCCCCCTCCATTGGTTATTCAGTCCCAATTAGTCAGCCCTGAAATCATGTGCACACAAACAACACTCAATGAATGTAGCAGGTCGTATTTTTGTGTGTGTGTGTGTGTGTGTGTGTGTGTGTGTGTGTGTAACAATAATAATCAAAGAAAAGAGGTCATGAATTTGAGAGGGGGGGGACATAGGAAGGATTGGAGGGAGAAAAGGGAAAAGAGAAGTGATGTAATTATATTTTAATTAAATTTTATTTTAAAAAGTTGTTAAACAAAAAAAAAAATAGATTTCAGGAGACCTGAAAGCAGTCTTCATGGTTTTGAAAAGCTTACCTGGAGAAGAAGGATTTAGTATTTTATCGGTTGTGATTCTAGAGGACAGAGAACAAGGGAAAATTTTGTATTTGATAGAGAAAAAACAAGGTCCTACTAAGGAGAACTATTTAGAAGTTAAATATGCTTATTTGACATTCAAAAGTGATGCTGTAGAAAAAGTAATTGACAAATGAAGATAAATCTAACTTTAAAATACACACAATATGCATTTGAAGATGAAAGTGTTTGTACATTTGCTCTCAACACATGAGCAGATTTCTGGAAGATGCAGAAGCCTCCATCCAACTGTCGGTGGGGCTTATTTCAGAGACCGTGATAAAGATAGTTCCAACTTTTAATTTTATACTTCTACGTTTGGCTTCTAAAATTATAACAGTGAAGACAAATTATTTTTCTAATAATAGAAAATGCTTTAAAACAAGAGATGATTGTACTATTGACTGGAGACATTTAAGTAAAGTTGTTGGTAACTCACAGAGGTGCCAAAGAGGAGGGCAGGTACTGTAAACTATTCTATAGGTACTTACTCCCTCAATTGATACTTCTGATGGTCAAGACAATAATCTGGTCATTAAAATAACTATAGCTTATTTCTTAGCAGACTCAGAATCATCTGCTCAGCCTATTGCCAATGTTGAAAATGCTATAGATAGTAAATGCATAGAGATTTTTGCCTGTGATCATGCACATCTGTGCTCACTGTCTACTTCAGTGTTTTCTACACAAGCAAACAAGATGCAACTTTAAAACAGCCAGTTCGCTCGGTGCTACAGGAAGCAGCCTGCATCAGCATCTTCCTCAGTCAGGCTACACATTCATACACTGGGTCTCTGGCTGGGACACATACTCATCCAATGAATGTCCAACCTGTGATACACACTCATCTCTTGGATGTCTGGCTTGTGACACATTCACTGGATATCTGGCCTGTGATATATACTCATCTACTCGGTGTCTGGTCTGTGTAACACATGTATAACACTGAGTGTCTGGCCTGTGATACACACTCATCCATTGAGTGTCTGGCCTATCCCTCAGCACAACAACCCATTTCTCATGACAGAGCTCACAGTTAGCATCTTTCACAATGAAATGAGTCATCACAATGAAGATTTTTTTTAAAAAAGGAAAAGAAATTTTCAAATCTCTCTTGACACAATTTTATCTTGAAATTTTCATCAGCATTTTTCTGAAGTATATAATACTTTTTTTTAATAGTGTGCACTGTTTTCATAGCTTTTTGGTTTGTTCTTTCTCTGCTCATGAGGTCTTGATGTTTTCACAAGAGAGGTTTATGTCAAAAGAAGAACCCTTAGCTTTAAGGAGAGTCTTCAGTAAAAGTTCCAAGGTCAAAGAATATTTACCATGAATGTCACAAGACATCCCAATTCTCCCTAGATATGCTAGGAAGATTCCCTTTATGACACCCAAGACCATTCCAACCCTTTGTCCTCTGCCTCTTCAGATCCAAAGTTCATTCTTTGCAAGAAGATCAAACATACTTTCGAGGCAACGCCTGAGGCAGAAATCCACATGCTCATTTTACAGTGATCTCCTGTATGGCCTGAACTGTGAGGGACTCAGAGAAGAAACAAAATGGTACAAAAGCTCATTTGCCTGCAAATATTAGATGGAAAAAACAAAACGACCCAATCAATCACAGGGACAGGGTACCAGGTGGCGATGAACCATCCACTGATACAAGCAGTAAACTCTCTTGGTAAATCCTTCTTGGGTTCTGAAAACTTAGCTAGTGAACCGAAAGTTCTTGAAATGAATTTGGAGAACCACTGCACAGTGGCTGGGGACTCATGGAAGGGTCGTTGGAACCATCGAGGTCATGCATGAGGGGAGCCATCACCCTGCATGATAGAGGAAAGAGTCATCCATGGACCAGCGTCCTCTACCCCTCTTGAGAGCATAAAGAAACAGGGGTGGAGGACCCACCCAGAAACAATAAAAACTGTATACGTCCACCAGGTACCCTGATGATGGCATGCATGCTTCTTAAGTCAGAGATGCTCTGATTTACCCAAGAACAGCTCTGCCTAGTCTCTTTGCAGCTTGAACCTGAGCATAACAAGGCAGCTCCTTTCTTAAACAAGTGTAGCCTGAAACTTTCATGGTTGCTAATTTAATCTACTACTCAACTTTAATCTATTTCTAATTCATCTCTCCTCCAAGTCTCTCATTCATCAAAGAGGGTAATTAAGAATAGACAGATTTTCAGTATTAACCCTGTGACCCAGGAACTACTAAGCGTCCTACACTAGGGGGCGCAGAAGGACAAAAATTTAGTTTGTCTAGACTAGGTCCTCTCCAGAAGAGACTGCCAATGGCATTGCTTGGAAGAATTGAGTTATTAGACATTACCTTTATCCTCATGAACAAGATGGCTCCCGGAATTTGCTGCTTCTTTCACGCTCCACCCTAAGCCATTGCTTGCAACAGGCGTTCAAGTGACCCACAGGTCGCAGGGAAGAAAGACTCATGGCCTTTGTCCAAAGTCCTACCCTCTTCACATGTGTTTCATATTGAATCAGGTTATACAGCTTAGAATCTTTGACACACAACTTTCTTCTTTTTAGATTTCTGAATTTCCAACATTTCAGATGGCCTATTCCTTTAAAAAAAATCTATTAAAAACAAAACAAACAAACAACACCACCAAAAAAACAAAACAACAACAACAACAAAAAACCACATGCTCCGCTCTTTTCTAGCTGTGTGGTATGAGGGTAAAGACTCCAGAGACAACACTGACAGTTACCATGAAGTTAACTACACAGATTCTTGTTTCCTTCAAGAATCCTCTCACTCTCTCCTGTGAAACCCAATCCTCCTGTGTGCTTGCACTTTACTAGGTGGTTGTATAGCTAATTTACCAAATCCCCAATGTTTATCACATGCAAAAAAACGCTCCCCCCCCCCAACATACACAAACACACACACACACACACACCACTGCCACGTCTAGACGAGGACTTACAAATTAGTTTTCAAACTTACTGTAATATCTTCAGTATTGCAACAGGCTTCTGACACCCAGAACTTTTGATCTTAATGAGGGCCTTTAAAAAAATTATCGTAAGTGAATTTATTTCTCTTCAGGGTCTACTTCCAATCTTAAGATTTTGATTCCCACATCGGTGTGAAGTCCCGCTCTTAAAACAAATTGGAGCCCACTCCAAAACAGAATTAAAATGATTTCAAAGAATGACAGAAAAACATTTCTTTTGGCAAGGGATGACAGGAAGCCAGAAGGAATAGAGGAGAAACCCAGTGGAGAGTGTGAGCAGCGAGAGACCTTCTCCATATGCGCGGCCATCAAAAAAAGTCTTACAATCCCGTATGTCGCGTTTGCAGGACACAACTCTGTCTCTGTTTTGCTTTTTGCTGTTTCCTTATAACTCAGTCCCCTTCTTCCTGTCCTCGCTGCATCTCTCTCCATTCCTGTGATACTGAAAGCTGCTTCTTATGAGGAGAAAAATGCAAGGAAGCCATTGTACAAGATGAAAGGTGAGAAGACCCAGGGGTAGGTAGCATGTTCCGCCAGTCTCAAAGGAAGATTGGTCACCATGACAGTGATTGGCACAAAGTATAGATTAGGTTTCTTTTGCCTGAAATTGGAAAGAAATAACTTCTTTGGGCTTCTTTTTGTAACAAATGTTGTGTGAACTATTTTATGGCATGGTTCCATGGACTGAAATGAGGGTGCTTGTCATGCACATTTCCAGCAACATTTCCCATTTCCACTGGCCTCCCACCATTAATATATTCAACATCTATGGCATTATTATTATTATTATTATTATTATTATTATTATTATTATTACTAATTATTGTGGGGGGAGTGTTCTTCCTGCATGTATGTCTGTGTACTACACATGTACCTGGTACACAGAAAAGTCAGAAGAGGCCTTTAGATTCCCTGGAACTGGAGTTACAGATGGTTGTGACCCACCAAGTAGACGCTGGGAATTGAACCCGGGTCCTGTGGGAAAGCAGTCAATACTGACCATCGTTGATTCATCTCTCCAGCCCAGCATCTCTGGCTTTATTTTCATCAGACAGTATCAAAACAACTCATCCAGTGGACTTCTCCTGTGCCATTCCTGCTTCAGTTCATGATGTATTCCATTGACACTGAGCACACAAAGAAGGGTCAGATAAATTACTGTATGCTTTCTATGTATACAAACCCCACCATGCCCTTTACAACTGGGAGAACAATAATGCTATCTGGCTTCTTCCCTGAGGCTGCTACATGTTCAGGTTTTCATAAAGGGAAGACACTCCTTCCTGATGAGGCAAGAACACAGTTTAGCCCTCTCACTTCTTCATCAGTTTAAACCCATTTTTCATTGGATAAATTTTTTCACTACTAGTGGTGCCCACTAGGAATCCACTTTCTTCAATGTGGTCATTTCTATTGCTTCATATGAAAACGAAAAGCTTCCAGTGTCTAACCTAGATCTCATGTGTGGCCAGGAAAGGAAAAACCATTCCAACCCAGTCAGCGACCCAGAGAACCAAGGTTTAGAGAGGTATAAAGAAAAAGACTGGAGCAAGGGAGATAGCTCAGAAGGGAAAGTATTTGCCTCTCAAACACAAAGACATGACTTCTGTCCCCAGACCAATGTGAAAAGAACGGCATGATATATACTTGCAGTCACAGCTGGGAACAGGGCAGCAGAAGCTGTCTGAGGCTCAAAAGCCAACCAGCTTCAACTGTTCTGTGAGTTTCAGACCAGTGTTGGCCTATCACAAAAACAAGCTGAGCTTCCCAGAACTAACACTAGAGAATGACCTCTGGACATCACAAACATAGACACACAAACATGGGTTGTGATAATGGCGTCATAAACCACTGGAAGCTGGGCATTCAATCCCATAGAGGGCAACAATTCAGTGAGGGATGCAGTCCTGATTACAGCAACAGAACTCTATGGTAAAATGTAATGTCTTTTTTTCAAGTATCAGAAATCTAGCCAAGCAAGCCCAATGGATGAACAGGAAATTTTAGAAAGAATATTGAGTCATTTTCAGAACCTAGCAGCATGAAGGATACCCAAATCTATTTAGATTATTTTATTTATTTTATTTTTCCTTTTTGCTTCCATACCCCGGCTTTTCTTGGTTCCCTTAAGAGATGGCCTCTATACCTCCAAACTCCATGCCTGACACTGATACTAACCTCCACTCAGCTTTCTTAAGTCCAGTTATAAATTCCTAAGAAGATCGTGCTTACCCAGTGAGGGCCCAGGGTGTCCCTGACACAATCCATGACGCTTGTGCTTGGGTTATGGCATACCTGGTCACTTGGAATTCCCTTTGTGGAGAAAGAAATGGTTCTTGGAGGACTGTGGTATCATAGGCTTGGCAGGAGCTCCAGAAGTTGGTTACATAAATCTACCAGAAGTCTACTGGTGTGTTTTAATCCTGAAACCATCCCAAGGTCAGTTTGAATGAAGATATACAAATAAACAGCATGGTTCTAAATAACAGGACCAGTTTAAGAGATGCAGAGCAGTGGTTCTCCACCTGTGGGTCATGATCTCTTTGAGGATCAAACAGCTGTTTCATAGGACTAGCAGAAAACATAAATATTTACCTTATCATTAATAACTGTAGAAAATTGCAGTTATAAGGTAGCAATGAAAATAATTTTATGGTTAGGGGACTACAGCATGAAGAACTGTATTAAAGGGGCACACACAGCAATAGTAAGATTGAGAACCACTGCTCTAGAGTGTCAGCTATGGGAATAGCACCTGAGGAGGAGGGACTGGCCACAACTGATGTGACGGACCTCCCAGGACAGTGTGCACTGGGTGAAGTCTGAAGAATCCAGAGATCCTTTGCAGGAGTGGCTGTTTGGAGCCTCCATAAATACAACACGTGTGCAAGCGTAGGCTGCTTTCTTTAGAGAGAAGCTGGGTGTGGAACTTCAGAGCAGCTAAGCAAGACCTGACGGTTCCAGAACCATGGAAGGAAATGTCTGTGCTCAAGTCATTCCCAGTATTATGAATCAATTCACCAAGTATTTACCAACCAGGCTGCTTTATGCTTGGTGCTATTCAATATTGTGGTCAGTTAGGGATCTGAGACAAAAGGGCCACCCTGGACTATTGTAGAAAGTCCCTTCAGGATTGTAAGTGGAGGTGAACACCAGGACACTTTCCCAGCCTCTTCTCAGCCACCCTTCTAAAACCCAGAGAAGCATGCAGTCCCTCCCCCACCCTCCTTCCTCCTGCCAGAGTTTCCAGATTTGTTCTGCTTTGCAGTTGCGTCAAAGCCCCACTCGATTCCAATCCTCACAGAAGGCATAAATTAACATTTTATTATGTGTACTTGTTAGGGTCTCTTAAAGTAGACATGCAAATTTGAGGCTCCCATAATAAATTAGGGCATACCCAGATTAACTGAAAATAAACTGGGTTGCCCTGGCCAAGGCCTTGGAAAGACAGGTCCTGCCAAGCAACCGGAGGACAGAGACTAACCTCAACTCCTGTTCCCCAGTTGTTGACCCTGGCCTCTGGCCATATTCTTCTCTGTATGGTACCCTGGTCCTCTCTGTGCAGATGCTATTGGCTAAATTGACTTCTGATGGGCTTTTTTAACAAGGGACAGTTTCCAATAAGCCTGTTACAGGTCTCTGAGGTCTCTGGCAAGCAATAGAAAGGGAGAAAGAAGAGTCTTAAGTTTCCATCACGCATATGAACAACTTTGTCTGCCATGACCTTCCACATGGACCAGCTACTCTGAGACTAGACTTTGATTGGTTATTCCTACAGTGGGACTCTAATTTCGCAGCTTATAGCCTGGAAAACCTTCAGGTCAGGAACTTGAGCTACACAGATCTTGGTGTGTTTTGATGTAGCAATGGTGGAAAAGTCAGCAGATGTAAAAGTAAGAGGCACCTCATGTGCTACCCACGGCTCCACCAGCATCCGTTCTATCATGGTGTTCTGTGTTTTGTTGTTGTTGTTGTTGCTGTCCTTTGTTTGTTTGTTTGTTCGTTTTGCATATTGATTAGAGAAAAGAACAAAACGCTGTGTGTGTGTGTGTGTGTGTGTGTGTGTGTGTGTGTGTGTGT
Source organism: Arvicanthis niloticus (assembly GCF_011762505.2). Classification (NCBI taxonomy): domain Eukaryota; kingdom Metazoa; phylum Chordata; class Mammalia; order Rodentia; family Muridae; genus Arvicanthis; species Arvicanthis niloticus. The sequence goes on along the minus strand of NC_133436.1, from coordinate 23,092,739 downwards.
GTGTGTGGTGTGTGTGTATAAAACTCTCTAGGGATATGTGTGGACAAGCCCATACAAATAAAGAAGAACACAGAAGTTTGGATCTGGAAAACTTCAAGGTTCCTGGGGAAGGCTTGTGAATATTGGAATGCAGAGTGGTTAGGAGAAAAGGCCTCACAGAAAATCTTTACATTATGATGGGGTACTCTTAAAGGCGGCTGTGAAGCCCAAATCCCTTCCTCTCTTTTATGTCCTAGCCATAACATGAGTAGTTTGAACTTTAAGCAAGGCACCCATGTTCTTCCTCACCACGTGACCAAAAGAAATGGAGCTAAATAACCATGGGCTGAAACCTCCACCATCATGATCCCAATAAACCTTTCTTCGTTATAAGTTAATTACCTTAAGTATTTGCTACAACAGTGGAAAGCTGGATAACATGAGGGCGGGAAGCTTAGGGAGTTGATGCTTTGTGGCCATTTCCTCCTGATTAAAACATTTTCTCCTAGAAAGAGGAGCCTTAAGACTTTGATAAGCAAAACCTATGTCTCAGGAAGTTCCTGAAACTTAGAGGATTCCTAAAGTCTCTCTCCAGCCTTATAAAAGTAGTAGGAATTCAGGAAAGAAGAGATGCTCTAACCAGCCAAGCTGCCCTCATATCTTACAGGGAGTTCTGGAAATGTCTGCCATTTGTCACTGTCCACACTAGGGTGGGGCTTTTGATAATGTAGCTGCCTTTCAGTCATCAATGCCCCTGTCAGGAGCTCCTTCTCCATACTCCTGTGAGTAACTTCAATAAACTCACTGCTTTCCTAACCCATGCTTGAGTGGAAGCATTCTTTCTGTCTACCATCCTTGTGTGTCATGAATTCCCATGTGTTCCCATCTCCACAGGAAAAGTCACACTGTGGCTGATCCACAGGCATCCATGATGGAAGTGAAATTCTAGTTCCAATACTGTGGGCAGGAGAGCTGAAATTCAGGGGCCTACTGCTGGACCAGAATGCACAGTATTTAAAGGGAATCCCACTGGAATCCCCTACCACAAATAATACTTTGAAAACCACCTTCATGTGGGTCCTAAGTTAAGAGACTCTGTCAGTATGCCTCCTGCATCCACGAGTTCTGTCTCCAGGAGAATTTTACCTGGTACTCTCCTCAAGTGAACAAACTCTTTTAGTGTGCTCAAGGACAGTTCCATATTCATAGAAAGTACTCAGAGATCTCAATGTTCAGATGCTCTGTCATTGTCAAATATTCCCCTCTGAAACACCTGCTTCTTCACCTCTCACCTCCCTCCTTCCACGTCTCCTCAAACTCCCGACTTCCTCTCTCTGCTTATTTCAGTCAGTTCTTAGCATCTCATTTCACCTTCCTGCTCTGTAGAGAGCTATGTGTGGTTCTTACCTTCCCCCAGTGGCATTTAAAGTGTTTCTTGGTGCAAAACATCCTATTCATTGCCATAGAAACAGGAAACTCAGTGTGGAAGGAAAAAAAAAGGGTGGGGGGAAGGAGTCTGGCGCTCTGCAGCTATGCAATTCTGTTATTTTGCCCAAATCCATAAATGGCAACATGCCGGGAGATACGCAAAAGCCAACCCGCTGTCAGAGCAAGCGAAGGAAGGGCTTCTTGTTCCTAAGAGAGTTTGCACAGGTTTTAAAGCAGGTAAGAGGAATTCTAGTGTGCAGGAGGGGTGTTTGTCTTTCCTCAACCCCTCTCAGTGTTACTAGCTATAAAATGAAGTTATCTCCATTACCTTCTCACGTTGGTCACAGGAGGGTACCCCTGGTGACAGCTGGGTTTCAGCCCTTTCTGGGTCCCCCACACCCATGGATAGCACAGGCCTATGTCATCTGTTCTTGACTGTACACTCAGTTTTTTTTTTTTTTACATAAAACTGAGACGATGTTCACAGCCCTGTCATTCCTAAAGAACAGTAAGTGAGGTTTGACCATTCTTGATAAGAAGGAAAAAAAAAACCAATCTTTTACATCTTACAGGCAACTGAAGATGAGCCTTCTTTGAGCCCCTGATTTCAAAGATGACTAACTCTTCATTCTTTAAGCACTACCCCTGTGTTGGACCTTTGAGCACTCCAGTTCCCTGGGGAACTATTATCCTTAAGCTGAGAATAGACTAGGGAATTATGTTGAACAGAGCTCAAGCTAATATATGCTCAGACTTCCCTGGCCATGGGCTTTTTCGGAGGTGTTCCCAAGTCCAAATCCAGAAATGCTCCTCACCACCAACCAGGAGCTCTGTTAGAACTGCTCCCGTGCTGTATGTTTGTCTATTTGATATCCATCAGTCACCGAGGCAAAACCAAGTTGTTGACATCTCCACATGCATGCAAGGTCTGATTGCACAGACCTGTGAAATTCAATTACAGACCCTCTAAAGCAAGCCTGAGTTTTATCTACAACAGTCTCTTCTAATCAATTTTTCTTAACCAATAATCCAGTGTCCCCCTACACTAAGCCATTCAGATTAGGAACTAAATTATAAGAGGCACTAGTGGTCTTATAGGAAACAGCATGCCCACTTCCTTTGGAAACTTTAAATAATAAATATCTCTGCCAATGGTATTACCCTCTGCCAGTCATCCACCTAGACACAAATCTACCTTGTCCTATCTGTTGTATCAGTGATAGAATATACTGTCTACTTGCATACACATCATGGCCATAGGAATACTGTCCTGGGGTCATGGTCTCCTGGAGATAGGTCAGCAGCATCTTATTCTATAAATAGGGTGACCATATGTCCTCCTGTGCTCCACAGAGCCCCAGCTTTACCCCTGTTGACCTATGTCATCACAAATACTTAGCTCATTCCCTCTCACAGCAGTTCAGATTTTGAATATAAATCGTATGGCCATCCTAATAGAAAAGATTTAAAAAAATTAACCACTCATTGCATAGATAAATGTCTTTTATTTAAAAAAAAAAAAAAGCCAGAGAACTAATTACAATGTAATCATTGGGCCTCACATCTTGACTTGAGAAAAGGATCTAAATGAGCATTACAGACTTTCTAAAAATACCCATGTTTGTCTTCACATCATATGCAAGGGAGTTAAGGAGGAAAAACCAGCTGCATAAAGTGTGTATACAAAGCAGAACAGTGATGACGCTGGACTTTTTTGTGTGTGTGCGAGAACTGAGAATGTAGTTCATTGGGACTAGGAAGCACAATGGTTCTACCAATTGCTCAGTCATCTCCACGTATCTCAATCTTTGATATCCGAGAAACTGTCTCATTATTCATATGTGATGCATACCCTACATGCTCTGCATATTATGGACATTCACATCAGTTTGGACCCTCAAGGACTTATTCTACAAAGTAGCACATTAATAAACATGGGAAACGTTTTTTGTTTTTTTTTTTTTTTAATGTAAGCATCGGTCGTTATAGCCCCATCCAAAGAAGCGTTTATCCCAATTCTTGGGGTTATAGCTGAACTTTGAAGCAAGTTGCGAGTATACAGGAGAGCAAACTGCAAGACCTTAGTGGTAGATGAGCCAATGGACCTGCTGCTACTCAAAATACAAAAGACACACCTGAAGAAGCTACAGCTAGAGATTAGGAGATGATCCAATTCCAAGGCTATGCAATTACCCAATCGCTACAGACAATTTGATTTTGTATCTTGTTTGTTTGGTTGTTTGTTGTTTTGATATGAAGAATTAAGATCCTTGGGTACTACCAGTAATAAGAATTACTAAAGCTCAAATGAAGATAATTGATTGTGAATTCTGTAGATTTTCAACATGTACCCAAACTACCTTCACTATTACTTGGGTAAGGAACGGTGATGAACCCTGTCCTTCAACACATCAGCTTTCGTTCCATGAGAGAATTTGAGTCTGAAGAAGGAACAGCTCACTCACCATTCCCCAAGAGAAGTCTGTCTGAGGTTGTCTGCAGTCAAACCCAAGAAGCCTGACACACAACTGCACTGTCTGTTGACAGCGCATATGTCAATGAGAAGTCGCTAGGTATGAATTCGCCTAGGCTGGGTTCTTCTCTGCATCCTCATCGGATGCTGGGTTGTTTTGGTCTTCTACAGAGTTATAAATAAAAAAAGCAAGCTCTAAAGATTTGCTGAAGCAACGCTGAGGCCGGAGGAGCAATCCTGTTTAATTGGCCTGGCTTACACAATGTTCCTGGCATATGGTCTTGCTCTCCCTGGCCGGAGTGACTTCCTATAAAAAGAAACACCTAAAATTGGCCCCCAGAATTATTTTAGAGCTATAGGATATGAGATAGGGGATATGGAAGATGCTTTTGCCCTAAATTTTCTTTTTTGAAAATAAGGAATACCAGTGTTTGGAGATCTGTTTAACTTCGGAATCTCTCAAGTGATATTCTTTTACTTCAGAAGAAAGCACTGTTAGACACTAACCCCTAGAAAATAGAATCTGTTGCATTGCTAAGCTATACACAGGAGTCCCTGTTGTTTGACTTGTACACATGGACTGTGTAAAAAAGTAACATATATGTTCTGCCCCCCACAATGATTTAACGTCTCTTCGAACAGTCCAGAGGAATCTCAAGGTGCTACAATGGGTCCTCAGCCGTGACTTCTACCTGTCTCCTATTGTCCCTGCCATCAACTTTCTCCACTGTGCTCCTTGCTGCCCAAACCCTGGAAGGTGAGAACTGGGTTAAGAAACTCATCCACTAAGGGTATTTATAAAATGCCCACTCAACAACGTTCTTGAGTGTGAAAAGACAGGCACTGCACTATTTTAAATGCTTCATCTTATTAAATCATAACAACTCCATATGTTATATTTTTCCCATTTGGAGGGATAAGGAAAAGAGTTTTGGGGTGGTTGTTCAACACCATCTGTTAAAGAAGATACGTTGGGCTTGGGCCCAGGTCATTTGAATGACAAGCCTACCTTCTTTATCTGAATGAAGCAATGGCTTCCTTGACGTCAGTGGCACAAATCACAACAAAGCAGAATCACTTCCCCAAGGGCACAATAATTAGATGGACTTTCCATTGTATTTTTCTCAGACTCTAAGAAATACAACAGACCAATAAAAAAGTATGCATGTTTCAGATATGTAGATGCATCAATGTAGGGAAGGATTGTGAGCTAGTTCTCTCCTCAGATTGCCATGAAAAACTTCTCCACTTGCTACTTGGATTCTGATAATTTTGAATTTTCTTGTAAATCTTATTTTCTGTTTCCAAGTGTTTGCCTGAGTGTATTATGATTACCACATGTGTGCCTGCTGCAGGCAGTGGTCAGAGTATCAGACCCCTTAAACTAGAGTTACAGATGGCTGTAGTTCCCCACATGGTGCTGGGAATCAAACCTGAGGCCTCTACAAGAACAAGTGTTCATAACTACTGAGCCATCTCTCTGAGATGGATCCAAAGTTTTCAATTGTCACAGAAAAAAATGCAGGGCACGTTAATTTTGGTTAATTCATTGAATTAAGAGTTCCCCAGGAGAAGGCCTCTAGAAGTGTTTGTGAAGATTGATGGGGAGAGGATCATCTCTGAGTGTAGGTACCATTGTCTCAAAAGCTGGGGTCTCAAATGAGATAAAGGAGGAAGGAAAAGTTTAAGGGCATTCTCTCTCTCTCTCTCTCTCTCTCTCTCTCTCTCTCTCTCTCTCTCTCTCTCTGTGTGTGTGTGTGTGTGTGTGTGTGTGTGTTTGTGTGTGTGTGTGTGTGTCTGTGTGTCTGTATGTCTATGTGTGTGTGTTTCTGTATCAATCATCTATCTATCTATCTATCTATCTATCTATCTATCTATCTATCTATCTATCATCTATCTATCTATCTATCTATCTATCTATCTATCTATCTCATTCTGCTTTCTGGTAGCCATAAGGTGAGATGCTGTATCATGTCCACTCCACCATAATGAACATAATGGCTCTGAAACCACGAGCCAAAATCTGTTCTTCCTTCTAAAATGGTTATGATTCCTGGTTCACACCCCAGAGCTTTCTTTTAGTTATAACACATCCTTCTTCACCACTATGATTGCTTGTCTTCCTCCCTTGAGTTCCTGATCAACCCACAGCCCCACCCCCAGGGTCCAGCTCCCAGAAACACTCCTTGTTACAGTAAGTAGCTGGAGATGAAGGACAATAAACTTGTCTTAAACCACTTCAGAAAAATCCATCACCCTTTCAACTTCCCTTTCCTCCCTCCTGCCTCCACTCTGAGCTCTACTCTCTAACTGTTCACTTCCTCATCCACAACAAAAGACGTTCTGGAGAACCCCAGGGCAAATCCTAGAGCATACCAGACAAGGTATTTAGAAAGGAAGACTGTTACACCAAGGTCTGAAGCTCACTGACATCTCTCAGGCTCTCAGGACAAGAGTGTGAAATCAATTCCCTGCCACATAAACGCAGCCACAGGGACACTCACCCAATGGCACTACCTGCAGGAAAATCTTGTTCTTCGTTTCTAACTTTCACCAATGGGATTTCCAAGGCTGGCTAAATACGCAGTGTCCATCTAATCTGAGCTACCCTGTCCTGTGTGTGATGTAATTGCTCTCAGATGACTAGACGCAGAAGCTAACTCTGGCAAGACCATCTTCCCAGAGGGAGGCTATTGGGACACAATGAAATTTCCCTCTCTTCTCAGACTCTTGTTAGGAAAAACCCCACTTTCTAGACACTTTACAGCTCATTTCCATTTGCTTCCTTTCTCCAGAATCATGGAATTGTTATTCTCCTTGGTAATTAATGCCTTGGCGTTACTTCTTGTGAAGACACAGTAGGGTATGAGATAGCAAGGCCAAGCTCTCTCCGTCCATAGCATCTGATCATGGCTTTCCTGCAGTGTGCAGCTACTCTCTGAGAGAAGATGCTTGTGCTTTAGAGAAATATGTAGATGATTTAGAAGTTTGTTCCCCAAGTTCAAGTTGTAGTACTTGTTTAAATTGGGCAACGTAATGACATATCTTCCTTCTAACAAAGTTTCTCAAGTTCTGGTTTCTTAAGCCCACTTATGACTTACTTATATGTTACTTAGGTCTGCAAAGATGGCATTGCAGAAGTTCAAGTTAGAGGTGATGCAGTTATCTCAGTTATGCAGGCCATTTTGAATTATAGATATGGAATTAATCTAAACATGTGAGTACCCCAAATTAGAGAAATTTTCCTGCTGAGATGAGAGAGGTGGGTAATGGGAACATTGATGGTTTTGAAGATGGAGAGACCATGAGCAGAGGGATGCATATGTCCTTTAGAGAGTAAAAATGCAAAAGAGAGCATTTTCCTCCAGAGCTTCTAAGTCCTGTGCATCCCAGAGCAGGACTTCTCCCCGCTGAATTATAACGGAATGCATTGTGCTGTTTTAAACAAAGATCTTTTTGGTAGTTAACTGTAACAGAGAAAGGGAACCAACTCAGCCCCAGAAACAAGAAGAGACAATCAGGGACTCTACTTCTGCGTCAGATTGGAGTAGGAATCATAAACCATCTACCTCTAAACTGGCAGCTACCTCTCAACTGCCTTCTGCAACAACTGTTTGTTTGTTTGTTTGTTTGATACACAATCACATGCAACCCAAGCTAACTTTGATTTCATTATGTAACCAAGCATGACCTCAAACCCCTCCTCCTTTAGCCTCCACTTCCCAAGGACAAGAATTACAGGTCCAGAGACTTTTAACTATTTCTCTAAACTCTCAGAGGTGGGTAGAGGCAAAATTCAGAGCCTACCTGGCACTCTGTCTTCTCCCACATTGTGCCCTATGTTTCTAAGTGTGGGAAGTGATCAAAGACATCAAGAAGACTCAAACAAAAAAGGTTGAGAAATGGGGGTGTCCAGTTCATGACCTCACTCCACTTTTGGGCTTCCACCATGGCCGACTTCCCTCTCTGAGAGGAATGAATTGAGAAGTAGCAAGCCTCTTCCTCTTTTAAAATCAGAGCTGCTGTAAGTGATTTCACACATTTGCCACGGAGCCCTTTGACCACCTTGGGAATGTCTAGGTGGTGCAACCCCCACTTGTCACAACCCAGCATCCTGTTACTTTGGCCACTTTTCTGCTCCCTAAAAACCTTTTCTTAAAAGAATTGTTAATATCCTGGTCACATGAAGAAAGGTTATTATTAGCTTGCCAATGGCCTCTCTTCTCTAGCTCTCAGCTCCACTTTCAACCTATACCCTCATAGAACTACTTTTGTTTTCTGCTGCCCTGGCTGTTGGTGAATAAGCCTTTTCCCTCCTCACTGTCTGCATCTTCCACTCGTTTCAAGGGTGTGACTTTGCCTGATTTGCTGTGAGGTTGGCACAATGCTATGCTCTTCTTTGTGACTAACGCTTTCTTGTCCTAATGCTTTCAGTGAGGGAAGAACTATCAGTGAACGGTTACCATACAGTAGGAGTGTTCTCTATTAGCGATAATGAAGAAAAAAAATAAATGTCACGAAATAAGTTCATCGTTGAAGTTGTGGTTCTTCCTCCCTTCCCTGTGCTTTCACAAATAAGACACAGATTCAAAATATATTTATAAACACCTTGGCTATAGAGTTAGGCTCTTCTATGACTTGATCACAATTTAAATTAACCCATTTATTCTAATCTACATTCTTCAACCTGGATGGTTACCTGTGCTCAGGTACCATGCATCTGGCTCTGTCACATCTTACTCATGCAAATCTCCAGTGCCTGGCTCTGTCTCAGAATTCTTTCTGCCTCCCAGATATCCCACCTTCTATTCTATCCTTTCCTATAGGCCATAGGTTTTTCTTAATTAGCAGGTGAGGCATCCATACAATACACAAGATATCCTCTCTACATTTTGTGCCAGTTTCATTGAACTCAAGTTTTTCTTTGTGGGCAGCAATATTGCTATTTTTAGCTGACTTTAGTTATTTGTATAATGAAAAGCACCTCGAAGAATTTACATACGCAGTAGATATTACATAGACATAATGTAATCAATTGCAAGGCATATGCTGTGGCAACAAATGGAATAAGTCAGAGAAATTATGAGAAAATAGTTTCTCCGTGGTTTGGGAGTTTGGGGGAGCAGTTTTTGGATCACGCTTACAAGATAGAAAAAATCATGGAGACTTTGTACCTGTAGATGGGTCAAAATATAAGAGCAATGGTGTGTGAGAAAAGTGGGTCACCTCCTGCAGAGGCTGCACCATTACTAGGAATAAAGGAGAAAGCAAACCATCTGGGACCTGGCCTTTCGGGGTTTTGATTTAAGGTTCTAGTTGAAAAGTAAGAAAAACTGCATCTTATTCCTGTGCTAGACACTCTCTCCAGGGCTCACCAGCCACAGGCAACAGTCAGCAGGGGGGCTGTAAGCAAGAAGAAACAAAGCTTCTTCAGAAGGAGTATTGCACAAATCCGGGATTCTCTAGAGGTGGCCAAACACAGAGCGAAGTCCAGAGTCCAAGATACCATAAAACAAAAATAAACGAACAAACAGAACAGAACAACAGAAAACTTGATATCCACATAACAACACCAGGAAAACTAATTGCCTGTCATTTGCCTTAACAATGGCTTGTTAAATATGGAATAATAATAATAAAAAAAAAGCAGAGATGAAAAATGACTGCAGGTTCTGCAGGTGCCAGACAGGGTACAATCAGATTTCACACACTCTGAGCTCAAATAGGAAATGTCTAGGAGCAAACTCTTCCAGGGGAAGCTGAGAGACTCCAGTCTTGTTGAGATGAGAGTAAGACAAACTCTCAACCCTGGTTTTAAGGATAACTAATAACTAATCTGCTCAGAGCCTGTCCCCAACCTTTTCTATTAGAATGCCAACAACTCCTTCCTCCCTCAATGGCTTCTGGGGAACTCCTGACCTCCCGCCTCTCTTCTTTTCTCCTGACTGATTTCTCTTGCTTCTTCTGGTGATTTAAAAATTCAATTGAGATGTTTTAGATAGCATGATTTTCGCCAACTTGACAAGCCCAAACTCACCTCAAGAGAGATTAACTTCCACTGAGAAAATGGCTCCAAAAGACTGGACCAATGACAGGCTAGTGGGGTAGTGCCTTAACTAAGGATTGGTATGGGAGAATCCAGAACACTGGGGCTGTGCACCCCTGGGAAGGGGATCCTGGGGTGTATAAGAAAGTAGGATGAACATGCCACATGAAGCAAGAGTTCTTCATAACCTCTGCTTCAGTTTCTGTCTCCCTGTGTTCCTATCCTGACTCCCTTCGGTGATAGACTTTAATATGGAAGTGCAATATGAAATAAACCCTTTACTTTCCAAGTTGCATTTCATCATGTGATTTTTATCACAGCAACAGTACCCCCAAATAAGCCAGGTGCTCACAATTTGCCCCAAATCTTGGCATTTCCTTCGCATATCAGAAAGTTATGGTTTTTCTCTCATTTCCAAGGTTACCAAACACATTAGAATTTCCTCAGACTGGAAATCAAAAGCAACGTGCTATGTTTTCTGTAGGTAAACAACAGGCAAAAATACATACAGCGTTCTCTTCAAAGTCAATGGTAGACTTAAGCTTCTGGCTGACCAGTAATTAAGAACAATAGGAAATGCAGGTAAGACGCTTCAGACATCAACCACCAACCCTCTATTCAGAGACACTAAAGGATGCATCTAAAAAGGATAAATTCCAGGCTGGGGAGTGGGAGGAAGAAAAGGCAACCCCAGAGAGCTGGCTGATATTCTGCACTTATAATAGTGCCACTTCACCGTAGTACAAAAGCGATACTCTTTTAGTGGAAACCACACTTGGAATTCAGCATCTTTACCTTTTCTTAAGCTAGTGATGCTAGGATGTTTTATCTGATAATAGGTAGTATCAAGCCACAGCACCCTGAGCACAGCCCTCACTTGGCCCTACATGATCAGTCCAAAGTGTGGTGTTGCTAAGCCAGCACACATGGTAAGCCAGCCATGGTCAGTACGTTTAGGACTTAAGATACAACTAAAGGCTGGTGTTTCTCTTTAGTATACAAGTCAAGAAGTGTCTGCACTCATTTTCTTGTAGATCAACTTGGCTGGGTGACGGCAGCCAGATATGTGGTTAGAGGACTCCTAGAAGTTCTTGTGGGTTGTATCAACCTTTAACTGATGACTTTTTAGTGAAGTATATGATACTTGCCATGTCTTGGGGCTTCATTTTGGCAGTAGAAGCCCTAAGAAGACAAAGATTGACTTCTCTGAACAAAAGGAAGTTTTGCTCACTGAAAGTTCTCAGTATGTCAAGAGATGAGCCTGTGACAGACTCTGAACAAAAGGAAGTTTTGCTCACTGAAAGTTCTCAGTATGTCAAGAGATGAGCCTGTGACAGACTCGGCCACTCTGGCACATCCACCAAATGACACAGCCTGTGAGGAGACCTTACTCACTGTGTCTAACCATCATCTCTAGAGCTTCTGATGCTGCCTACATCTTTCTTACCTCCCCATCAGCTGCAAAATCCTGTTTCTATTAACGTTACTCTCATGTGACTGGACAGACACACTAATTCTAGCAACACCATCTTCTAAAGGGAGGCTGGCACTGCACGTTCAAGTAGCCCTACCAAGAGAATGTACATAGTCTTTTGTCTTGGTTACTCTTAGTGTAATCATGGCTTCATTGATCAAACTATGTGTGTATATGTGTAGACAAACAGACAAATAGATAAGTAATATATAATAGATGATATCTGCTGCTGGAGATACACTGATGGCAGATAGATAATAGATGATGGTGGTAATGAAGATAGATTATTAAATATAGAGGCGGATATAAAACAGATGATAGATTATCATGGTGATGATAAAGAGATAAATTAATCAATTTATGATGGAAATAGATAATGGATATATAGATAATGGATAGATACATAATGGATAGGTAGATAGATAGATAGATAGATAGATAGATAGATAGATAGATAAGACTATAGAAGTGTACATATGCAGGTGTAAGCACATGTGCACGTATTGTGCATGACTGCTTAGGGAGTGATAGAGCAGAAAGCACTTTATAATGGACCATCTATTTCAGATGCTCTTCTTGTCTTCAGCATTCTGTAGAATGCATTTAAGGAGCTTGGGAGAAGAAAATAAGCCAACCTTGGAGTCACCATGCCCCCCAAAGTCCCACAACAGTTGAGCTTCCTGATCATCAGTTTGACATCAGGATTGTTGTAGTATGCATGCGTTTAAAATTCCTTGTATGTTAAAATCAGTAAAGAGGGGGTGGAAGGGATCAAGAGACAGTTCACTGAATGGCTCCTTTAAACAATGGCGACATAAAGATTGCCACTGAGGAGGACCTGGAACTAAGGTTGCTTCTATGCCTCAAATATGCATTTACTATCACAGCATAGAGCATGAGGTAAAAAACAAAACTAGGGTTTTGGTTACATTGCTAACATGTAGGCTGCACCTTGATTACAACCTAGGGCTTAAACTGGACAAAGACTATGGAAGCATTACTGTTTCATCCAATGGCATTCCCCCAAGAAATCTCAGGCAAGTCAAAGACCACAAAGAGAGCTGCAGTATATGACCACAGAAAATGTTTCCTAGATTAACTTGCCAGTTTCTAGACTATGGTTTCTATAGCACAATGAGGTAATGTGAGTCCTGAATGCCCCTTTAAACAACTTCCCACTGTAAGCATCAAGATGGAGACATATCTCATACACTAGCAAGATTTAGAACTTTTTGAATATCTGATCTTAGTTATGTATTCAAAGAGATGAAACCATGCTTGTAAGAAGAATGTGAACTGCATCTAGTCAAGAAAATTCTAGAGCTAAGGAGATGGAGAAGTCTGTAAAGCATCAGGACCTGAGTTTGATTCTAATGCCCATGTACAAAGCCAGTGTGGCAGTCCTCTGTTATAGTCCCAATGTTCTGGGGAGAGGCAGGAGGATTTCTGAGACTCATTGACCAGAAAATCTAGCCTCATCAGTGAGCTCCAAGCCAATGGGAAGATAACATCTCAAAAAACAAAACAACAACCCAAAACCCAAGGCAGATGGCATGTAAGAAATGGCACTTGAGGTTGACTTTTGGCCTCCACATGTACATGCAAACACACATGAGTGTGCACTTACATGTGCACACACACACATACAAACATTCTATATTTTTTGCTGTATGTTTGCTATAGTGCTGTTGTAATAGTTTGCTGTTTATTGCTATGATAAAATGCTCATCAAAACCAACTTAGAGAGGAAAAGGTCTCTTTGACTTACACCGCTGTGACAAAATACCTAACAAAAAGCAAGGAAGCAAATGAGAATTAATTTTGACTAAATCAACCCAAGAAGGGAAGGCAAGAGTTGCTGATGTTTGCGACCTTTGGAGAATGCTCTCCTCTGGGTGGACCAGAATACGGACTCAGGACCGAAAACAAAAGATAGACTATAGATCTTAAGGCTCATCCCTGAGGGACCCACTTCTTCCACTTAGGATCCACCTCCTACAGATTTCATAACCCCCAACCCCAAACAGCACCGCAATTGGGGAACCAACTGTACAAACACATGAGCCTGAGTGGGGACCCTTTAAATCCAAGCTGTAAGCCTGTTCCATTTAGTTACCAAGAGGTGCTGAAGGTGTGCTCACTGGACTCTCTCTCTCTCTCTCTCTCTCTCTCTCTCTCTCTCTCTCTCTCTCTCTGTGTGTGTGTGTGTGTGTGTGTGTGTGTGTGTGTGTGTGTGTGTGTATGTGTGTAGGTTGAAACAATGGAAAGAAAATAATCTCTGGACTAGCAAAATGTACCAGCAGATTTAGGGACTTGCTACCAAACCTGAGTACCTGAGTTTGATCCCTGAAACTCACAGATAAAAGGAGAAAACTAACTTTCACAAACTGGGTACTGATCGGCACATGTACATCATGTACATACAAGTACACCATGTCATACACACACACACACACAAACTTGTCCTCTGACATCCACCTGTTTGCCATGGCACATGTACATTCACGCAAATAAAACCCCAAATAAATAAATAAGTGACAATTTTAAAAAGAAACCCCAAAAGCCTATACTTATGACATCCAGACCTCACTTCAGCTCTAGACTGCAGGTGTTTGTTTCTCCATCTCTACGGTGACATGGCCACCAATGGAAGTGAATGGCTGTGACATTGCTGCCACCAGAATTTAAAAGAGAAAAACAACTGTAGCACAGGGAAGATTGCTTGAAAGGGGTCACAGAGAAACCTGCACGAATTTTAAAAAGCACTGTGTTCAGTGCCTTGAGAAATAAGCAAAAGAATCGCCTATTATTCCTTCATGCACTAGTTGAGGCACTGAACTGCAGGAGGAAGCACAGCTATGAAGGCTCAGATCAGTTGTTCACATAAAAGAATTCAGTGTTCCCATTTACTAAACACGGGGAGTCTTTGTTCTCCATATGCTGTATTTGTGTTCTGTGTTCTCGCTTCTCATCGAAATCACCCAGAAGGTCCCAGATCTTGGAGAACAGGGATGATTCTGCATCTAACATCTTGGCTTCCAATTTGGATCCCCAGGAATTGAATTCCTGAGGGGAACTTTCATCCAAACGAAGCCCCCACAGGCAAAGCTTGGGGAGTGCCAGCTTCAGCTAGCTTTCCGAGCTCAGGCGGCAATGCCCAGAAATGCAGGCAAGCATCAAGGGATGCCAATGAGCCAAATGTGTTTCACAGATATATCCACACTGTGAACATGCCAGGGAGTGTCTGCAGGTGTCCGTGACAATCCAGGCTGCTCCATCGCAGACCCTAGGAAGCCCCATCGCTTGAGATCTAAAACTGGCCAGAGAGGAGACTGCAGTCTACCCAGTACCCCCAGGCTGTTCACAGAGGGATTCCCACAGCGTGCCCTCATTCTGAAGGTCTCTTCCTTTTGTGGAGATCGCAGGATCTGCAGTCAGGGAGCCTCCCGGGATGAACAGAAGGACCGGGTCTGTGCATGTTCACACATTTCATTCACTCACACTTCAAAAAGCTTCAGCTTATGTTAAATTTTTAGCTCTGGTTCTCCAATCCAGTTTTGAAGCTGGCAACAGTGCATCCGAGTTCAGGTATAATATAGCGCCCCTTCCTGCCTCCCGCTTCCAACCCTAGCTGGAAAGGCTGCCACTCACACGCGTTCCTCGTTCCTCCTTTCAACACAGACCTGGCGCTTTTCATGCTTTCCTCAGCAAATGATGTTTGGTGGCTGAGCTAAATATGGAGCCGGGGTTACAGACACATTGTGTTCCTGTTAAATGCTCTGCTTCTTGCGGGATGCTTCACATCCACTTCCTAGTTTCCTGTTCCCTCAAAACTGGGGGCCTATGGGTGGAGTCCGGAGAGGAAGAGCAGACCTCACAGTTTCAGGCCTAGAGTGTCTCTGTTTACCTACTTCCTTTTCTTTGCATAAAACCTGCCACTTCTGTGATCTGAGATCGACAAGCTCCTTGAAATCGCCACACCTGTTTGGTGACCAACTGGAGAAATTAATGATTTTGTGAAACAGCATTTTCAAGGAAACCATTTTTTTTTTTTTTGGCTAACTTTAAAGATATTCTTTACTTTTGAGAAATTCATACATGTATACAATGAAATGTGATCATATTTTCATCTCATTTGTTTCCTACAAGTCCTCCTGTATTCCCTTCCCCCACCTCCAAAAAACTGACAAATCAGAAATAAAGCTTTGAAGATGAACCCACCCAGATTTGTCTTCTCTCTCTCTCTGTCACCTGTGATCTGTGACCGTGGACAAGCTGTTTATAACTGGAGAGTCTCTGTTTCCCACTCAAGGGACCCATTGCATCTGAGACTCTCACTAACATGGGGAAACTTGGACTGATGATACATTATAATGGTCTAATACTTGCCTTGTATGCACAAGGCCTGGAGGGAGAAAGGGAGGGAAGGAAGGAGGGAAGTGGGAAGGAAGGGAGGGAGGGAAAAAGGAGAGAGGGAGGGAGGAAAAGAGAGGAAGGGGAGAGAGAGGGGGAGAGGAAGAGGAAGAGGAAGAGGAAGAGGGAGGGAGGGAGGGAGGAGAGAGAGAGAGAGAGAGAGAGAGAGAGAGAGAGAGAGAGAGAGAGAGACTACATTCAAGCCAGAGCTTGGATGGAGACAATAATACTACAAACTTGATACATGGTCATGGCATCTCACCCAGTGGCACAGAATGTCACTCTATCCCTTCTCAGAGGAGACCAAGTTTGAGGAGGCCAAGTTTGACTATCTATGCTCATTTCTACCAGGTCTTTTCATTTAAAGAAAACATCTTCTTTTATGGCTGATAAAGATTACTCAATGGCCTACAGTTTGAAATGCCATGAAATTTAGCTCCTCAGAAATTATTCAAGTAGTTTTGCCTTTCTACGCTATTAATGGGCTATTTATTTAGTGTTTACTTGCTTGGGGCTTGCAAATTTATTTTATAGGCTTATCATCATCCTCTCTCTGTGTCTCTCTGTCTCTGTCTCTGTCTCTCTCTCTCTCTTTCTCACACACACACATAGACACACATCACTGCATAGTGACACAGATTTTTAAACAATCTGACATGGCTATTGAATCTTTACTACTGAGCAAATTGACAAAAACATACTTGCCTTTGAAATAAATCTTCATGAGATTTTAGCTGTTTTTGTTGATTATGGTTGACTTAACACAGACATCTAACTTAATCACATTCTAGTTTAGATAATATAGTATGCTGCTTTACAAATATTTCGAGAAAGTCACAGCAATCTGTCCCCTCTCTCCCACACCCTGGATTTTGAGTTGTTGTCATATGTTGTATTTCTATATGTCAGCATAAGCCATTCTTAATGGCTATTTTTTCATTTTAACTACTAAATTGCTTTTAAACTTATTAAAAATGAGAAAAAACTTTGTTAATTTGCCTTCATATTTTCAATATTCACAAAGATCCAAATCTGTGTTTGTGGAGTTTTTGTTCGTTTGTTCATGTTTGTTCGTGTTTGTTTGCTGCTTCAGCTTAAAGACTTTCATTAGACTTTTTTTTCATTAGACATGTTTTTGTATGGCTTGTTTAGGTTATTCCATGTCTGTCACATTAATTTTTTTTTCCATCTGTGGGTTTACGGGGTTCGGTTAGTTGGGTTGGGTGGGTGGTGGCTGGTTAGCTGATTGATCTATTCTCTCCTTTTGAAAATCTGAACTCAAATGTCTATGTAAGTACATACATACATATTTCACCCTTTTGAAAACACAAACATAATATTTTCTATATGCCCCTTTGTTTTTTGTTGCTTGTGTTTGCTTTTAATAATGGACTGGCTTCCCATACGCTATCTTTGAGACATCCAATTATTCTTATCAAAATAGTAAATTGGGCATTAAATATAGGCACATAAGAGCTTTGAGGCATTTTAGTAAGCTTTCCTGTACTCATTGCCATGTGATGCCTTTTCATAATTTTACCTTGCCAACCATCAAGTGGTACTTCATTTTGTTTTGTTAAAATTTGCTTCTCCTGAAATGTTCTATAAACAATTTAAAAACAACCAATGTTCTCTAAAGGACACTTTTTTAAAAACATATTTATACTCCTTACAAATCAAGATTGTTTTCCTCTGTCCTTGACTGAAAGAAAACCTCAGTACTTTTCAAGAGCGACCTTCCAGAAATTTCAAAGTTAACCACAGCTTACTTAATTTGACGAGGCCCAGGAATGCAATTCTTCCAATGTAGATTCAACTTTCTATCTTTATATATTTCTCTAAGGTCTAGAACAGCTTGAATTCTGCACTTACCCTGAAAATACGTTTCCATGGGCAGCAACCTGAAATCCCTAGACAGACAATGCAACTTTAGTTGAACAATTACAATCTGTTCACTAAACAATTGGCATTAAAGACATGCTGGTAGCATTTTATTGAAAGAGTTACTGGTCTTAAAATGTAACAAACTATCTCAGAGTGTTTCACTGCAGTGACCTTTCCACTCTTTCTACAGTGTAGCATTACTAATTGGAAGGACTTAGCCAGGAGCACAATTTAGTAAACCAGAGCTCTTACCTTCACAGGACTTCCCTGGTGGTTAAGGAGACAGACACAGACCCAGGTACTGTGAAACTATCATTTCTTGTGTGTCTCATGAAAACATCTTTAAATAAAGGCCACAAAATTTGATGGACAGGGGCATTAATTCAGATCAGAGAACTTTATTCATTCTGAAGGCTGACAAGTGTTTTGACAGCAATGAGTGACGATTGGTTTGGACCTGAGCCAAAAAAACCTATTGGAGGCTTTAAGCAGAGATGAAAGCTGTGGTAATATACAGGATAGGAGGAGCTCAAATCTCAAATACATAAACTCAAAAGATTTAGCAAAAAAAAAAAAAAATATCACGGATGATACCAATTTTCGACTCTAAAAACAAAATAATAAATAAGCAAATGTGAAGATTTCATACACTGGGGATGGGAAGAAAGCAAAGTGGGTGTTCTGATGGATTTGTCTTATTTCCTTCACAGGGTTGTCATGAGAATCAACAAAAGTGAATGTGAAAACTTGTTTGTTTGATGTGTGGTGTTCTTGTTACTTCCATGAACCAAAAGAGCGATAATAACATGGTTATTTAAAGATTTCTTTTTGTCTTTGTGAAAGCCCAGGAGAGAAACAAAGTTTACCACATGAAATAATCCTACTGTGTTTGTCTAACTGCAGCGACTGACACCTAGTACATTGGATTGTAGGAGGACTGTTGTTTCCAGGATCAAAATGGAAACTGTTGCAACCCAGACAGCTCATTTGTCCAGAAATGCAGATGGGTTATGGTAATCTGTGCTTTCAGGAGTCTCTGCATCCCTCCCCCGGCTCAGTGAGTCATGGGAAGACCAGTGTCACCGAGTCCAATAATACCACCAACTTCAACCTTTGCTCTTCTGCATGGGGCGTGCGTCTTCAGAGGAATGAAGTCAAGCACAAATTTCCAAAATAATGCAGCAGCATCCCCAACATCTTCAGTAAACCTTTGGGATTGACGTGATGGCTAGATACACATGACACAACCTTTGCCATTCAGCCACAGATCTTACTGACAGAGCTCAGTGGCTGTGTTCCTTGTAAGCAAGGAAGCTAATAATACTTAATTTTGAAACAAATTCTTAATATCTATCTAGGTTCTGTTAGGAATTTCCTGTTTTGTCTAGTTTAATGTCAGCAGCATCGAATCACATTTTGAGTTGATTGTATGATCTAAAGTTCATTTTACTGCTGAGAAAACTGAAGCAGAAAGTGATTAAATAATTCACCCAAAAGTAAGCAGCTAACATAAGGCACTTCGAGGATTTTCGCCCTGGAAGTGTGCTTTCAGAATTCATACCTTTGACCATTAGAGTGTACTGCCACCCCACAAAGCATTTCCAGGGTTAAGACTAGGAAGGGCTTTAAACTGATTGAATCCAAGGTGAAAACGGTAATGTGAAGAAATGGTGGCTTCCTGGGTCAGAAGAGAGAGAAGAGAGCAATTTGCGTTGTGCTGGTGTTGAATTAAGCACTTGCCACCTGCCCAACACTGTGAGCATAAGGGACCTCGTCTAGCCTTTGCTCATCTCAACGTTCCTGTCCCATGAAGATAAAGATGCAAACAGCAAAGGCGACACAGAGTAGCAGAGAGCTTTATTTAAAAAAAGAAAGCATACACAGAACCTTGGAGTAGTGATCAGCACATAGTAAGATTACGATCATTGAAAACTTTCTTCTTTGCCTGGACTTGGTGGCCTTTAATCCCAGTACTTGGGAGGCAGAGGCAGGTGGACCCTTATGAGCTCAAGGCCAGCTTCTTCTACAAAACGAATTACAGCACAGGCAAGCTACACAGAGAAACACTGTCTTCAAAAGAAAGAGAAAAGGGGAGGGAAGGAGGAAGAGAGGAAGGGAGGAAGGGAGGGAGGGAGGGAGGGAGGGAGGGAGGGAGGGAGGGAGGGAGGGAGGGAGGGAGAGGGAAGGAGGGAAGGAGGGAGGGAGGGAGGGAAAGAGAGAGAGAGAGAGAAAGAGAGAGAGAGTCAGAGAGGAAAGAAAGAAAAGAAAATAGAACTTTCTTCTCAGACAGATCCTCTGAAGGATGGAACTTTGTATATTCATTCTTCACTTATGATCACTTGTTCATATGTGGCAGAAATATGAATATCTCTCACTCCCTTATCCTCCCACTCTGGTGCATCGAGTCTCTGTGGGGTTAGGTACATCCTCTCCCACTGCGGCCAGACAAGGCAGCCCTATGTGCCCGCAGAAGGGAAAGATTTTGGATAGAAGAGGAATTGAGGAAAAGGGAAGCAATGTTTGAGGAATTGAAAGCCTCTCACCACTGCCTGTCACCCCTACCCCTCAAGTTATGAATTTGTCCCCACAGATTTCCTGATCATGACCTTGAAGTGAACCTCCGGAGCTCCTTCCTTCTTTCTTTCTGCTGGGGTTTCCCAGCTCCCATGCAGTAGATTCTCAGAATTTAGTCTCCTTTCTAGTGACTTCCCCTTTCAACAGCTACAGAGCACCAAGATTGCCCAGGGCCTTTGGTGCCCACCACTCTCTGCAGCACACAGAGATGTCCTCTCACCAGGGGCGAGCCCTGTTTTGAAGGTAAGCCTCTTGGATAGAAGCATTGCTGAAACTTAGCATCTTGAGGGATAGGGGAAGCAGTTTAAAAAGTAGAACAAAACTGTCTGAACAGAGATGGTTTCAACAACTCACTTCACAGGTTGAGGAATTGAGATTTAGACAAGCCATTAGCCCTGTGGATACAGCTGAGTTACAAAGAGATTACCCTGGTATAAGCTAATCCCTATGTTCTGTTCCAACTGCTGCAGAGTCAACTAACCTGGTCCCTTGGCAGCTCTCAGGAGACTGAGCCACCAACCAAAGAGCATACACAGGCTGGACAGAGGACCCTGGCACATAGGGTTGCTTTGTCTGTCAGCAATGGGAGAGGAAGTACCTAATCCTGCAGAGACTTGATGCACCAGACAGGGGAGATAAAGGGGTAACATCCCCTCTGAGGAGAAGGGGGACTCTGGGAGAGGGTTCTTGGGGGAAAAACAGTATTTGGGATGTAAATAAATAAATTTTTAAAAGAAAAAATTTAAAGAGAGGAAAAGAATGAGAACTATAATGCACATAAACATGAGAAGTATTTGACAAAGAGCACTTGGGTAGAATTTAACTAAAATTGAAACCAGGCAGATTTTGGGTCCAGGGGCCAGTATTTTCCTCTAAGCTTCTGGGAACATCAGGACTTCGCCTGTGTCCTTGGGAGGTCTCCATGGCACCAGCAGATTGTGTTTAAACACTATTGCCTACTGAAGGATGCTGGGTGGGCTTTATGGTCATGAAGAAAAGGACTTAGCCCTTGGCAAACAGTGCTGCACTGTCAGATAAGGGTTCCTTAATTTTTCACACACGATGATGTCTTCTCTTTCATGTAAAAAAAAAAAAAATAGGTGTAAGAATGTGAGGAGATAGGCTTGACAGAAAAGCTTGCAATTGCTGAAAGCCATGACAAGGTGGACAAAATTTCCCCACGTATCTGAATTTTTTTTTAATCAGTAGTAAAGCCATCCATAGATTTTGAAAAATGGTAGTACCTTTGAGACATTTATATGGGCTACAAGCAATGACTATGGCAGTAGGCACTTGATAAATAACGGTTGGAGAGATTATTTTTACCACTCCATCGATATCTATCTACTCCAGGCAAATAATGTAAAATGAATTTTTAAAAGAATATGATTTATAAGCTAAATCATATTAGAAGAATCCTGAAAGTTTTATCCTTATTGAGCTTCAAGTATATTGCAACAATTTTTATAATAGTCCAAAATATGATTTTATGGCTTCAATGCCTCCAACTTTCTTCCTAGAAGTTGCTAGGTAATGACCATCAGAAAGGCAGCAAGACCCAAGACAATGGTTTTCACACTCTTTTCCCTAGAACCAAATGTCAGTCAAAACCTCATATGAAAGTCTTCTCCTAGAGAAGTGCACCTCTTGCCCCTTGGTCTGCAGTATTAACACATGGAAGGACAGATTCTTGCAGTGTGTCATGGACTGAGTGAATCCAGTCAGGCACAGAAGTTGTGTGGGAAACACCATCCCCCTCCCTTTTTTAACCTAACTTTGAATGAATACCTTGGATGCTGGGGTAACTCCCAATACTTTCTTAGTCACAGGCAAAGGGATATTCTATTGCTCTTTAACTTTTTACAGTTATAACTGCTTTGAGTAGGAAGGACTTTCCTTTGAGTAAGTTATTCAACCCTGGATGAGTTTCCTACCAAAATCTGCCCAGTGTTATAGAGTAAACAAGGATCCCCACTGGGAAGAAATAGTAGCATATTGCACTTCTACTGTATGTGATAGAATTTGGAGATACGATCTTTGAGAAATAGCCAGGTCAAATGAGACCACGAGAGTGGGTTCTTCAGGCCAGAATACATGTCTTTATATAAAGACTAGGAGAAACCAGGGCTCTTCTGCCGCGAGGGGACAGAATGATGGTGATAACCCTCTTAAGAACAGGAAGAGGGCCTTCATCATGAACGGAATCTGCAGAAGCCTTGATCTTAAACCTCCCAGCATCTAAAGCTATAAGAAACGAGTGCTCATTGTTTAAGCCCGTCTACAGAGCTATGTGACACTAGCCCAATAAAAAGAACACATATTTACAGTGCATTCAGGTCAGGTAACTCTTGACCATGAGTCCTTCACACCACCTTCCCTTTCTTTTTCTCACCAACCCACTGAAAAGTCCTCTGCAAATAGACAGAGATATGTGAGGAGCTCTCAAAAAAATTTCCCACAGTCCTCAGACATTGGCACTATGGGGACCGTTCGAGAGCTCAACACTAGCTAACATTTCAAGTCAGTGAGTGTATAAAAAAAAAAGCATCTTCAAGAACTAAACAGAAAGGACTTGTACCAAACTGGATTAACCAGGGCTTCTTGAGTGAGGACAAGCCCAGAACACCTGCCAACTGTGAAAGACTACGACCTACGGTTATTGTAACAAATTGCCAAAGAATGATTTGGCAGAATTCCACGTAACACTTTGCTTACACCTACTACCAGGAAATGGCTGAGAAAATACCAAGAAAAGAAATGGATCCTGCTGAAAGTCGTAGCCTCCTAGACTCAATTCAAATTCTTTATTATCCTTTTTACCGCCACATATGCACTATGTGTGAGGCTTTTAAGGTTTAAATTTTGATCTGTTTGACAGCATTCCCTTGGAATCTGTGTTAAAATCTCTTGCCTTATATTATACCCCAGAGAGTGGGGGATTGAGGAGGGGAGGCAGAGAACAAAGCGGTAATGGGAAAATTAGAGTGAAATCACATTCCCACAGACTCGGCTGCCATAAAACAATTGGCTGTGCACTCTGGCCTGCTTCCTTTGCCTCAGCTCCCTCTTTTTATCAGCCAGCCCCAATCAGTTTCTCAAGTAATCAAAGGTCCAGGCATCTACTGCACATCTCAAGAACTTCCCATCTTCACTGAAGACCTTAAAGGTTCCGAAAAAGAGAGATCACAGGCATTGCAGACTGTCTGGGTATTTTGTGATGCATAAGCTATAGCAGGAGATGTCTTAAATAAATCATATTAGCTGCGCAGCTATTCATGCAGCTCAGGAAGTGCTGTTTCCACGGCCCCTGTGCTTTCAGAGATAAGGAAGCAATGTTTAAAGTTTTTAGATAGACGTTGGAATTCCACTCTAGATATAAAATATGGCAGCCCTCATTGAGCAGACAGGAAGTTGTCCTTAAAGTGTCACCATTCACTGAAATCCCCCATCAGTGTTTGGGAACTTGGAAAGCTCAGATTCCTATGTGGATTTGGCATTGGGTATTGTGTGGATGTACAGGTAAACTTACAGTACAGACTAAGCTACCACTCTTTAGGGCTTAATTCATAGCAGCAATGTACCTAGTAGGACAGTCGGTCAAACTGTGCTTAGTAGTCTGCATAAAAATACAGCAGTAGATTTGACAGCACAGTAGTGAATCACATGACCTATTATTGATCATGCAATAAATTATTGATCACTTCTCTTTATGTGACTTGAAATACATTTCCACCCTGAAGCAAGGCAGGAGATAAGCAATAAGGTGACAAATGGTAATAAGAATACTGATACTTGTATTCTGAGAGTTTTGCTTGCTTGAGAGTTCCTCTGGGGGGAAAGGTGTTGTGGGAAGGAGTGTGTGCATGTGCCTGCGTAAACAGCCCCAAAGAAGAAGGAAACATGAAGAGTTCCACACAGAATAGCCAGAAAGGTGGAGGTATTCAGAACTAAGAGCAGAAATGAAAAGGTAAATCAGGCATGCGATGAGAACTTCTGTGTAGAAAGTGCACCCATTCATGTGTCAGGAAGGAAACATAAAGACATGAAGCAATCATATTCTTGCTGGACTATACAGGCACTGGGATGGTGGGCGAAGGCATTGTGCTTCTTCATCTCTTTGGAATGTGCATTGAACGTGTGTTGGTTTCAGGAATGCTTTAAAGTGGACGAAAGGCTGGGTAGCAGCTTGGCTTTCCTACTGTGCTCCCAGAACTCACTCATTATGGGAACCTTTTCATTGACCAGCTAGTCCCTCCACTCAACTTTACATCCTGAACACTTTCCTGAGGTGCCTAAGAGAAGTATTTAATGGTGATGAAGGAATACGGAAGAGGCATGAATGTCAGCTACCTTATGTGACTGTAGGTGAGACACCACTCTGAGAGGAATCCATGTGACCAAGGGCATTAGTAATATAGCAGAAGTGTAATCGAGACTGCAGTTTGGATAAAAACCTGGACAGATGCCCACTTTTCCTTAAGTTCTGTGATTAGATAAGGTCTATTTGTCAGAGTTCCTCCGAGTAACAGAAGCAACAGGATATGTCTCTTGAAGGAGACTCATGCTAAGCCATGAGATTTTGAAGACTGCTAAGTCCACGGATGTTCCGTGCCCCTTCTGAGTCCCCTCGCCTGCAAGAGAGACACCAGTGGCAGTGTTCGGGTAGTTACTACAGCGAGGCTTTATTCTTGTATCAGCAGAAGCGGAAAGACCCCAAGCCCGGGGAAGGCACTGCTATAGGTATCCTAGGGTGGCGTGTTCACTTCTGATTGGCTGTTCACTCATCACCCCATATTACGTCCTGGGATGGGCAGTGACTTTGGCGCGCTTTTGCCTTTTGCACCTGCGTAGTTAATTGTTTACTTGTGGGAGCACAGGATGCCCGCGCCATCTTGTAATGGCGAATGTTGTCACACTCACCGCGGCTCCTAACACAGAGATCTGGTGGGTTCAGGGTAAAGCAGCACACTGGAGACCAGGAGAGGAAAACTAAGGGAGAATTTCCCTGTCCTGATCTTGTCGTGGAAGAAAAGCCCATGTCTCCACCTGGGTCCAAAGACAGGCAGAAATCTCACCTCCCAGTTCTAAGCCTTCAGACAGGAAGAAATCTCTCAGGAAAGGATCTGGACTTTTCCTGGCGATCTTACTGGCCCACCTCCTCTGGGAACTGCAATCTGCTTCTCTCAGTCCATGGATTTAAACATTTATCTCATCTAAAACACCAGCAGGAAACACTTAGCATGAAGTCTGAGGAAACACAGGTATGCTGTTGCCCAGTCAAAGCAACAGATAAGATGGTCTACAGAAATGCATGCTGACGTATTGAGAGATTAAAAGCCATACTATAGCGAATTTACTCTTAAATGGCAGAAAGCAGGCAAACTGAGCAGCTTGTGGACACTAAGGGAGTCTGAGTCCCAAGGATGCAGATGTCCACTTCCCATCTCCACTGGTCCCGTTCATCTCCTGCTATCTTTTCTCATGTTTTCCTCTGAAAGTTTCTGTATTTGAGGCCTGTTTGTAAGCATGGTGGTGTTGGCAGATGGTGATGAACATTTAGGAGGCAGCGTGAAGGGAAGGAGGTTCATCGAGGGCGTTGGATTGAGTCACTACTTAAGGGAGGGCAGCTACAGAAAGCAGCCACCTTAGTCCCTCCCAATCTTTTTTCTCCCTGGCTCAAGAAAAGACTACTTCTTCCTATGTGTGTTGTATGGACACATGTTCCCTCATCAGACTGAACCAATGGAGTCTCCCGATCTTCAATTTTTGATCTACCAAAACTTCACCAGAGAGAGGTTCATGCTAAAAGAACTCAGCTTCAGCCATGTTTGCACTAGACTCTGGACTCTCCTGAAGAACTGCCCCTTTGTTTGTCCGTTACCTCTCGGAGATACACATCTTCAAAGGTCAGCCTTCAATCATCCTGTTTGCTGCTATCTCTCCACTGTCTAAAACCTTGCCCTGTGCATATAGCAAGTCCCAAAGAAATATTTTTAGCAAGTAGATAAAGGTTTATGTGTCTATAGGCCCCACTCTTTTGAAACAAAACAACTCAATCTGCGCATTTTTTTGTATTTTCTTTATATATATATATATATATATATATATATGCTTTTCTAGTTGTGGCAAAACTTCAGTGGTTAATGGCATGGTAGTGGCTATTAGCACTAACTATAAATTATTATTGTAGGATGGTTAAGTACTACTGACTGACGAACAGAAACTCTTTCCCCTAAACAATTTTGAAGGCCTCATAATTTAATTATATTGACTTAGTTGATTTAAAAACATTGATAGAAATTATCAGAATTTAATATTAAATAAATATTTATTTTGATCACATTTACGTAATGTTTAAATGTTTATGTAATAATATATAGTAAATATATATCATTATATACAATTATATAATAAAACATATTAAATGTATAATCTGTTTCTATTACATAAATAATATTTATTTACATAATAAATAAACATTTAATATTTAATAGTACAAAATTCCCTTGGAACTGGGATTTTGCCTTCCACATATCCACTGTACTATTACTGAACAAAGGACTCCTAAGTATTTAACAAATGTTAGAAATCAACTATCAGTTATCTGACCAAAGCAGGTCATTCTAGAGAAAGAACAAGAGAAGGTAAAGGACTAGCTTGCAAATTAAACACTACAGTAGAGTGCTGTCCCACTGGATAAAGAGCTCCTGACAGAGGAAAGAACCCCGGACAGCTCTGGAGAAGTTTAGCAACAGTAGGAATGGCTTCTGCCCCAGGACAGCTGCCACCTTCTTATGCTCTGTTTGGGGTTGTTTGGGAGATGCAGTTCTGAGAGGTTTTGCACCTAGGTTTCGATGATGAGTCAGGCTTCCTAGGAAGTCATTCATATGTCTCTGCAGAAGGTATTCACTCATTTACTAGAGGTGAGAGCCAAGCACATACCAGAAATTGCTTTTTCCTGTCAAAGCCAAGAATGAACTTTCCTTTGCTGCAGACATAGTCAGCAGACTCCAGTCACTTTGATGTTGGGCGCTTGCCCTTGGCTGTGCTGCGTCTGCCTTGTCTGCAAGTCCACATTCTAGTACAGCATTGTTACAGCCATGCAACAGGAGGGGTTCTCACAAAACTCACACGATCTCTGATCTCTGTTGATCCCATGGTTGGTGCATTAGAAAAAGCCGCTTTTGCTACCAGGTCTCCCTCAGATGTCAGTCCTTGCGTGTTTGCTTCACATGCGCCCCACCCTGCAGCATGTAGTCCTCGATCTACACAGTCAGTACAGTGTGTGTGCTTTAGTATAGCTGAGCTATTACACAATTAACTTTAAAAAATCCAGCAATTAA
The DNA here is from genome assembly GCF_011762505.2 of Arvicanthis niloticus. Taxonomy (NCBI): domain Eukaryota; kingdom Metazoa; phylum Chordata; class Mammalia; order Rodentia; family Muridae; genus Arvicanthis; species Arvicanthis niloticus. The sequence goes on along the minus strand of NC_133436.1, from coordinate 23,065,125 downwards.
ATTGAAATTTTCCCTGCAGAAGGAACAAAAGGCCAGGTAATACATTTTGAATCTGCTGTCATCATAGATTACTTTTAATATTTTTTATGAATTATGTTACTCATATGTAGGACTCATAGCTAATACAAAGGGGTGATGGTATGTGCTATAGTAAGCATGGTAAACAAACCCTGAAATTAATAATCAGCTTATATTAACTTCCTGAAGCAATGGATAATAACTAAGCTATTCTCCTAATTGGAGATTTGAAAATTTCCTCAGTTACATACACACCTGTTCCCTTTGCATAACCATCCTTGATGCCTGTAGAGACATCATGGGATAACTAGCATTCTTTCCTGTTAGGATTGTGGAGACAATGTCCAGTGGCATCTCTTGGTCTGTTCACCTTACCACACCTAAATCATGGCAGGGACTGGAGAGAGGGGGTGTTGTGCTATAATATGGAGGCACCACGTTCTCCACAGGCTCTGGTGATTGACTGCTTGGCCTCCAGTTGGAACTCTTTAGGGGATGTTATAAAGCCTTTGCGTGGTAGGGCCTCATGGAAGATGGAGGGGAGGCTTTAGGTTTACAGTATGACCTGTTCTGTGTCCAGTGTCTGCTTTCTGATCTACCAAGATAGGAGCAAAGAGCCTCATACTATTCCTGCCACATCGGCAGGTCCTCCTAGTGCCATGCCTCCTCCCTTTTCTTTGGGGTTTGTACCCTCACACTGTGAGCCAAAAAAATAGAAGTCTTCTTTCCATTATTGCGTTCTTGACCACAAAATGACAACAAAGGGGAGAGGCTCAGGCTAAATTTGAAGAGTGTTAGGTGGCACACTAATAGAATGTTGTGATTGGCCATGAAGAGGAAGAGTGGGTGACGGCAGTGTCTGCATGTCTAGTCTGACAGCAGTCAGAAACCATTGAAAACACGCACAGAGACCATGCACTATCTTCCAGTGCTAAGTGGAAGACACATACAACTCATTCCACTCTCTATAAAAACCTACTTATTAGTCCTATTTCATATGGATGCAAAGGGAGACATGGAGCAGGTAATAGATCTTCCATGGCAAAGACTAGGTAACTGCTCCTTCATGCTTTCAATTTCCCTTTTTGTCAGTACATTGGGCTCCATTTCCAGCTTCCCTTGGGAATGGCTCTGTCCAGCTGAATTCTATCAGAACATGCTAACATTGATATGAAACATGGTCAGAAAACATATCATAAGATATTTTGTGTTTTCTATAGAACTCAATCTGCCTGCTATGAAGATGCATCTAGACCCTAATCAGTTCCTGTGAAGAGAGGAGAGCCACGAGGTAGATGGAATATGGGTCACTGAAGAATTAAGCGATTTAGTGTAAAATTTCAAATTGTAAGTAGCTTAGTTTTTGAGAAGCCAAAAAGTACAATTAAAATACTATTAGAAAAGTGTCTCCTTGCCTTCTATCTAAAATCTGCCATTTTTAAATGCGAAAACTGGTGGGCTGGGCATGGTGGCACATACTTTTAATCCTAGTGCTTGGGAGGTAGATGTCTGTGAGTTCAAGGTCAGCGTGGTCTACAAAGCAAGTTCTAGGTCAGCCAGTGATAAATAGGAAGACTCTGTCTATCAAAATGTAAAACAATTCTTGGGTTATTGGTTACATAAATAAAACATTCAGTGGGGGCAAATCATCACTTATGGGCAAGGAAATAACTACCCTAATTACTCGTTTTCTTGCTGTGACGAGAGACCCCTACAAAGCAACTTAAGAAGGGGAGGTATTTTAGCTCAGAGTAGGATGCAGTCCACTGTGGTGCAAAGGGACAATGGCAGGAACATAAGATAGCTAGCCACATGAAGTTAGCAGTCAGGAAGCAGGGAGAGATAAATGCTGGCACTCAGATTAATTTCTCCTATTCCAGTCTGTGAGCCCAACTCAGCTGATTATAATAACTACATTTCCCCTCCCATAAATCTTTCTGGAACAACCTTCAACCTTCACAGACACACGTAGATGTATGTTTCCAGGGTGATTGTAAATCCCATCTGGTTGATGGGATTGTTCATATTGATCTTCTTAATACTTGCAGACCTGGAACACTATTTTTGTGTCAATAACACGCAGTTGTGGACCAAGCCTTTGGTGTCTGGATCATTTGTTCTAATAGAAAACATTCTCTTGTATCAAGGCCACCAGCTACGATATATTGGAGCTTAGGTTTGAATCCACAGCATCTAGTTCCAAAACTCTCCTCACTGACACCACACCATGTTCCCTCTAGATCAGTGCTTCTTAACCCTGGGTCATGACCCCTTTGGCGGTTGCATATCAAATATTCTGCATATCAGATATTTATGCTGCAATTAATAACAGTAGCAAAATTACAGTTATGAAGTGACAATGAAATAATTTTATGGTTGGGGGTCACCACAACACGAGGAACTGTATTAAAGGGTCCCAGCATTAGGAAGGTTGAGAACCACTGTTCTAGAGAAAGACATCAAGTTTGACTGTTGATGGCTGCCAGAGAGATGGAAAGTGGCGGAGACCATGCTTATGCTTTCAGTTATCATTCCTGGGCAGATATCAAGTTAAAAACATAATATTACACAATGTAAATGCTGGAAAAAAAGAATTATTACTTGAAACAGGTTAGGGGAGCATAGGAATGACCTTCAGAGCAAAGCCCTTCCTGAACAAAGAAAGGATGAGGGTTTCATTCAGGCCACTCACACATATTCCTAATGGAAAGCATTTCAGGGCTGCGCACATTCCTGAGCAGGCACTGCATAAAGTCAAAATTTGGTCAATCAACGTTGGCGTTTGCTTAGCTTGAGATCATGAAGCACATTTTAAAAGGTTAAGATTATAGGTGGGAGTGAGGAAGACGCTGTCGACATGCTCGGGGTTTCATCAGGAAGTTTTAGCTGAAATAAAAAGAAAACTTTTCAAGTACATTGATATTTAAAAAAAAAAAATAGCCAAAGGTGTATTCTTCAGTTATCAACAAATGGCAGATTGCCACAAATATAAGAACCAGAAAGGTTCTACTTAGAACAAATGCCCCTTGAAAAGCCACTAGGTATCCAACATAAGCAAAAGAAATCATATCCAGTAGAATCAAGGGCAATAACCTTATGTGTTCTTCCTAAGAGCATAGGCCCCTGAGTGAGCCCTGTTCCACACCTTATAAATATTCTCAAGAGCCTCTTTGGCTCTGTTTGACACCTTATCAGGGACATCTCTACCATTGTAGGCCCAAAGATCTCAAAGCAGGCCACATTTGAGGACAGAGATCAAACAGAATAATTTGGAAGGCACAGCTGTGACCTCATCCTATGGTCTTCAATATCTCTCTCCTGGAGAGATTTTTGACACTTGATTTAAAACAACCAAAGAAACAGCAAAGGGTGTGTTTATGAAATTTTGGTTGAAGAAGAAAGGATGCTAGTAGGCTTAGTGTCAATGTCCTGACCCAAAGAATTAGAAGGCTTAGAGCAGGGGGAGGAAGGGTGTGAGGGAGCATTCTCACTATAAATTTGGAAATCAATAAATTAGCATTCCAGAGCACTGTTCCTGCTCATTCTTGCCATCTTTCCCCCCACAGCGGCATTGTTTATATTGGTGTTTATGGTAACTGGTCGACCTCAGAATAGTTATTTTAATTTCGAGGCCTTGCTCATGGCTAAGGAATGTGAAAAGGAGGTTTCTGTGGCAATGATTTCATTTTAAAATTAAGGTGCAGCTGGTTAATCTCTCCTCCCCATCTCCAGCCTGGGGAGATGATTAACACAGAGACCTAAGCTGGTTAAGGTTAAAACTGTTAGTAAGCATTCATTTCGGAATTTCCCTTCCAATTTTTTTTTTGTTTTTGTTTTGTTACTGTTATTGTCCAGGAAGGTAAGGCAGAGACATCATTTTTATGTATGAAATCTATTTAGGCTGGACTCAAGTCTTGAGAGAGAAACAAATGATTACGAATGCTATGTACTTGGCCTTTGCTTTGTAACTACTTTGTTGTTAGTTGTGGCTTGCTCCTGCTGACCTGTACTCTATAAACTGTTGAGGGAATGGGAAAAGTCAACTCAACAGTGGAATCTGAGCTAATGGCTGGTCAGCCTAAAAAGTAAAATAAATCAAAAAATTGATGCATAACACTTAAAGACCTTTCACTTCAACTTACACTTAGCATCTTGCTCCACATGGCATATCTGTACTAGCTTTCCTTTCTGTTGGAGTCTGTGGCTGGAGACTCAGCCAGGCAGTCAGGAAGCTGAAGCATAGCTGTCCAAACCCCTAAGTTCCAACTGTACTCTACTTAACGTGAAATTAGAGGCAGTCAAAACCACTTGGCGGGCAGAATCAATTTCACTTTGACTTTTATTCATATATTCTATATGTACAACACATAATTCAATGGCATTTTTGAACTAACTCTTCTTATTATGTCTTTCCAATAAATTAACTTAATAGATATAGGTATGAACTTTATTTATTGCATTCATATTCCTTCTATTAACATAAGATTTATAACTAATATTATATATGCAACTTGCATAAATTTGCACAGGATTCAAGTCCAACTGTACATATCAGCCACAACTGATTTAAAGTGACAGGAAGAGCTCACAGCTAGGCAACTTCTCATCTCAGTCTTAACTTCCAGCTAAAATTTGTCTTATTATGTCCCACACCTCACATGTTCTATTCTCACTTGTTATGTGATCATTCCAGGGGCTTCCCTAGGCTTGTTGTCTTGTTCACATTCTGCTACACCTGGTAACTATCTTCACATCCCTAGAAACCTTGCTCCTCCCAGAACCTTCAGTGAGGTGGGAAGTCCCTTTTCTTCCTTCAGACTAACTTGCCTCATACCCATGCCCACTTTACAACGTTCCCCTACTAAAGCCTTGCGATGCCATCCTTGCCATCTCTTGTCCCCATCCCACTTTGTCTACTTAACGGCGGAGCACAGAATAGAGTTGATAAGTATGTTTGAATGGACGGGTGGATTAATAAATGAGGAACCTCCTTTGTTCCTTGCTTGCAGGTACAAATCAACACCAAAGAAAACCGTTACAGAGCAGATGGTTCTGGAGTCAGACCAAGCTGGACTTAAAACTCAGTCTGTCGTACTCTACAATTTGTGTTTCTTTTCTTCCAGTGATTTCTTTCCGGTCAGGGAAATGCTAACTATGATATCTACTTGATGAAGACTATCAGAAGTAAATAACACCTGTCATACCTAATACAATAAGTATCCACATAGGAACACCCATGTGTGCATCCCCCAAGACTCAGATTTACATAGAAATCTGAGTCCTTCTTGGAGTCCAGTCCCAGCCCTTTCCTTTTGGCCTGTAGAGGGGCATGCACATTTTTACTGGGGCAGACTGAAAGGGCCCACATTAGTCTGGAGATTATATTTTCCATTGTAACATTAGCAAGTTTTGTCTCTTTGTAAGAATATAGTCTGGCTACTAGCATGATTTCCAACGTTCAAAACTCAACTGAACATGGAGCCATCAGCATGATGCAAATCCCTACCTGAACACTTAGTGCAGGGTACTGGGTACATACATGTTCTATGATAGATGCTTGGTTTGTTGTAGCCCATCGTTATTTCCCCAGCACCAAGAATAGAGTTGGCATGTGACAAGTGCTCAGGTTTTGTCAAGTGAATGCATACGCCTAGAGACGTGTCACTAGGATCTTGTGTCACATCCTTCAATAAGAGTGACATGTATCTTCCACAGACGGCTGTCCAATTTCAGGAGCCACTAGCCACATGGCTGCCAAAGTTTAAGCTAAATATAATTGGAAACAAATTAAGATTTGAATTCCTCATGTGTACACAGAGTGCTCCAAGTGCTTACGAGCCATGTGTGGCTAAAGGGTATTTTTCTGTTTGGAAAGTGCAAACATGCAATGAGCTCATCACTGTTGAAGGTTTTATTGGTCCCTCATGCTTTAAAAATTAACAACCCAGGGCCAGAAGGTGGCTCAACACGTAAAGATGCTTGCTGTTCAAGTTAGGGGACTTCAGTTTTACACCCCAGAGCCCATGTAAAAATTGACAGAGAGAACTTTCTCCATCTGATTGATACCTGCATATTTTGGTATGCACATCACATATACATATCATGCATACACTCAAATGGTTAAAACCAAACCCAAACCTCACTGCCTTTACTTTTACTAACTAAGCATGCCAGGTTAATAAAATTACTTCCTTTAGTTTCTGACTATTAAGTGGGAGAATGGCGGATTGAAGTGAGATTAGTACCCACTCGTTCAAATTACTACTGAAAATATTTTTGCAGAGGGTTGTTCCTGATCAGTGTGTTATGGCCCCTGAACCATGGACTCTACTTGCAATTGTTGCTACAGACACAATCAACTGTCTTGAGGATAACAGTTTGAGTATTGGTGCCTAGCACTACCACCAAACTTAAACCATAGCAATGTATATTCATATCTTTGAAGTCCTTGTTATCCTGCAGTCAGAACACAACTCTAGGCAGACACACTTAGGAAGAAGAGAGATGAGCAGGATTTCTTTATGCAGCCCATAATGCATGCTCTTCCTGGAACTGGGCTCTTTTGTGTAACTGAACAGAGCTTAGGAGCCTAAAGATCTCTATCAGCTTTCTTTGGCAGAACTATGGTTCCACACCCATGCTGCCATGCCTTCTTACGATGAGCTCAGAAAGCCTGCCCAATATCCAGGAAACCACAAGCTTTGTTCCCATTGGAAATGTCATATTAGACAGTCTGTACCATTTCTTCTTTTAATTAGTCAAAAAACTGCTTAGCTTTTTAATGTTTCCTTAGAAGCCAGAACCTGCCAACCATCATCCCACAAATCTTTGAATATTTCTATAGAAAAGTCTTTATGTAGAAATGTTTCATTCTTTAACATGATTTGTAATGGAGTAATAAACAGGCTATCTTCCAGGGATTGTATACTTCGGCCAAAAAAGATGCTTCAGCAAACAAGGGCGCTTGCCACCAAGTCTGATGATCCGAGTTTGATCCCCGGGACCCACACTTTGGAAAGAGGGAACAGGTTCCTGTGAGTTATGCTCTTTCCTCGGACCTCCATATATGTACCAGGGCACCTGTGTTTGTGTCATCAAAAGCAATGAATGAATGAAACAATATGTATTGTTATTAGCCATTCTATTTGTATTTGTGTTGGGATGAAATTTCATTCATATCAAGCCATAGTCATGAAATTTGGGCTTACAGAATACAACAAAGTTTGAATTCTGGTTGAACAAAAAGGCAGATCAGGGACTACTTCTGATTCTGAAATACTTTATAACCACTTAACAAATAGGGGAAATCTGCTAGTTGGGTTCATTTTCACAGTGTTTACAACTGAAGGTGACCCTAGTTTTAGCTAAGTAATGGATATGAGTATGTATAAGTAAGATTACTCACAGTAAATTTTAGAAAATTGACGATTAGCTTCTTTGGTTTGTTAATATTTAGCTATACCTTAATGGAAAATAAAATCATTTTGCCATGTTCTTGAGTATTTCCACAAAGTCAAACCTGGTTGATTACTGCATATCAGTCATTGCAAACATGTTTCTCTACTGTCAGAAACTGGTGGGTACTTTGGTCTCTGTAATGACAAACAGCTCCAGAGAAAACAAAACATCTGTGGTAAACGCAACACAGCCATACTTGATAACAGTTCTAAACTAATAGCTTTGGTTACCATTCATGAAGACAACCTATGTGTTTCTGAACTTTTTTAACCTCAGCAGTTTTCTCTAGAAATTGAGAACCAACAATGACAAGCAATTTGTAATTTAAGAGCAGAGTTGGTCAGAGACTTTTAGCAGCCTTCCTACTTTTTCAATAATTTCCGTTTCTACATTCATCGGTCTATAGGTTTTGAAAAAACAGATTGTTAGTTTAATGATGTTTCTAAGTAAGTGCTGTTGTTAAATCATTATAGTGTTGCTCCTTAAAATGTGTATACTCATACAAATACATGTGCATACAATACACATATATGTATATGCAAGTATATACATATATGTATACATATTTGTATGTGTATGTGCACATATACATACACAAATTATCTATACCTGTATTTGTATACGTGTGGGTACAAATGTTGGTGCACATGCATGTGGAGGCCAGAGGTAAACCTTGGTTGTCTTTTTGTTTTAAAGTGCTGCCCAACATGTTTTTTCAAAGTTCTTTGTATAGTTGGTAGCTCACCAAACAAAGTAGTTTGGCTGGCTAGTAGGTCCTAGGTTTCCTTCCTTCTCCAGTTTCCCAGCACTAAAACTATCAACTACCACTCCCAGCTTTTTAAAATTGAATTGACAGGTTTTGATCACTTCACACATGAGGACCCTGAATTTACATTAAACATTATTTCTGTTCTTCTCTCGCCTCATGACCTCCTCTAAATTTTACATATGCATAGGTATGTATGTAGTATGTAACACACACACACACACACACACACACACACACACACACACACGCACACACACACCTTTACAAATGCTACTTTCTTGCTCCAGTCTTTCTTGTTTTGTTTGGCTCTCCAGACGCACACATCGGACTAGGAAACAAGACTCTATTCTGGTCTCTGCCCTAGACATGTGTACCACTCCACCAGCTCCCCACGGAAACAGCTTCACTTTGCTCACTTTCTGTGTACATACAGCTTCACACATCCTGAGTCATCACACTTGTGCTTTCTCACTTCATTTTCCCCCTAATGTACCCCCTCCCACCCCACTGAAACATAGACGACAGAAAGTCACAAATCTGTCTTGTTCTGCAATGTGCACCCAGCACTCAGAATGATGCTCCATTGGAGCTCAGGAAAAAATATGTTGAGTTTGTCAACATATTATCTCTAAAAACTCTTGGTTTTGACAAAAACACCTCAGTGCAGTTTTTAATTCTAACATTTGCTCACATAGAAATCTCCACTACTTATGTGAGCTTCTGGAAAACGGACATTCTCACACACTCTACGTTCCTATCACCTTCCCAGCTGCTAACAGGCAAGCCCTGCTCGGGAATGAGGGAGCACGTATGTGATAAACTGGGCAAAAGCTAAGGCCTAAAATTCCCTCCACCCCGTTTCTTTCTCCGTCTCTCTCTCACACAGCATGTCAGAGGAGTAAGACAAAACTCTCCCTACAAAATCATTCAGGGATTCTTAGTTGGTCAGCTTTGTTCACCTTCATTTCATGCTTCTAAAGCAATTGTGACAGTCTGACTCATAAACCAAACAGGTAAAGTATAAACTTAGCAACTTGAGATGTTTATAATAAAAATACTGAGATTTTGACATTGTATGGTCATTTTAATCACTTTCATTATTAAGAAGATTCTGGTCTTCAAAATCCCCTGGATCTGTGACTGTTTTATGGTATGTTTCTGATTTGTTTTTGTTTACCTTGGAAACATCATCAAAAAGAGATTTCTCGAGTGCAATTACATTTGCATATGTGTTTGTGTAATGACAGGGAAAGCTGTGCCTCTACTCAAAGTGGATGCTTCCCGGGCTCAAGCCTTTTCATTTCTCAGGTCTACATTATAGAAACTGCCTGCCATCTAGGCTAATCAGATGACCCATGGAAACCAATAACTATCTTGTCATTTGGTTAGATACCATCTGTAGTTGCTGTTCCTCAGTATAGAGAGAACCTAGCAATTCAAATTAGAGTATAGGTTAAGAGCATCAAAGTCCTCTAAGAAACAAAATCAGAAGTGAAATGGAAAACACACACACACACACAATAACTAGACACCTCAAGCATGTAATTGTATATTTATTTCTCTTTTTAAAGAACACTCCTTAATGTAATTCAATATACAAACTTGGTTTCACAGAATTATAATCCACTATATAGCACAAAGATAACCCAGATTGTGTGTGTGCATGCACGTACATGTGCATGCTTGTGCACATGTTGCTGTACCCCCTCCCTCTGCTCCACTCTTCTGGACCTGCAAAGGCTCTTCCCACCTTCAACACTGATCAAAAGCCGTTCTGAAGGTTATATACAAAATCACTTCCTCCTCCCAAGAGCTGCTTTCTCTTGAAGGCTTCTCTTCTTCATTCCCCCTGAGACAGCCAGGAGTGACACTCTTTCCCTGGACAAAAGGGTAAGGTGACATTTCCTAATGCTGATGGTAACCCTGTAACCATATGGATAGGCTGATGGGAAGAGCTGGGGAGCAGGTCTCCATCCCTCTTCCCCACTTCCACACCCAACCCTCGAGTCCAAGTGCGAACCCTCTGTGCATCCTTAGTTCCAGTCACTATCCTGTGCAGCAAGAACCAAGATTTTTAAGCCCAGGTCTTCTCCATGGGCAGCGCACAGCACTGCCTACCAAGCCACCGGGCCGGCCGATAACCAAGCTCTACACAGTCCATGTGCTTTCTCACTTTAATTTTAAAGACACTCTAGCATAGGTCTGTGGCAACCTCGTGTCCAACCGAGTAACAGAAAACTGTACCAGTGATGCACTTGTACATATTTACATGGGGCGGAATGTTTTTCCCATATTTTTAGATGAGTATATAGATCAACATGTTCACATAAGACCAAATACTTTTAATATTATTTATAACTGATTTATAAAGCTTTGAAAAAACTCACATTAGCACATTGTTTACTTTAATGCTTTACGGTACTATCCATTTAAAATCACAATCAGCACTTAAGTTATTGTCAATCCGGCAAACAAGAGACAAAAAGAATTTACAAGAACCGACTGATACGTTCTTTATCTGTTTTTGTAACTAATGCATAAGTGCAGAATAAGATATTCTAGCTTAAATATCTTGCTTACAGTGGACATTTCCGTTCTAGTTACGCAACAGTTAAATCCATGCTTCACATAGAAAAGCAATCCACAACATTAAGAAAAAATGTACAGTTTATGAAACAAAATAAATATTAGTATTACAGAATCAGAGCTGTACATAAAAGCTGTTCAGTTTTTTATCATATAAAAATATGTTTTAGTGCAACCTCACATATATATAGATGCTGCTTTGCTTTACATCATGTAGATCCAAGTCTCCAAAAGAGGAAAGAGATTACATTTATTACAAAGCAGATACACAAATTCTAAAATATGTACAAATTACTGCTAAAAAATGCTTATAAGAATATAAGCAAAGTAAAGAAAAGGCACAAACATCTGTACAATTTTCAAAGTACCAGACCCAATAGGTTAATTTCAAATTTTGTTTTGGTCAGGCTCAAGATGACTTGTTAATTTACCTAATTGTTTTCAAAATAACAAAAGTATTTATAATAGCCAACTACTGTAACTTAGGACAGGCATGCTATCAGCTCGTTTACTTCTATTCCTAGAAAAAACAAAAAGAAAAAGAGGGGAGGGGAGAAATGTGGAAATGAACGTATCCATGCATTGCAGATCAATGGAGTTGATTCTTTTCTGATGAAGGTTCATTGCCTTCCTCTGTGCTTAAAGATAGTTCCTTGCTGCTCTGAAAGTCCACCTGCTTCTCATCCACACTGCTCTTGCTGTAAAACGTGGGGTGAGCAGTCTGTGATGTACCAAAAGTGTCCTTTTCACCATCATGAAAGTCTGGGTGGGCGGCTGAGGTACAGGGCTGACCTGGCTCAGGCCCGCTAAAGTGTCTAATGCTGACGTGTGCACTTTCCAAGGGTTTCTGGGGGGACTCCTGCACCCATGTGGGCTGGTCAGCCCCAAGCAGAGCTGCCTCTTCTGTTGCAATCCGGAGTGAGGCGATGGCTTTTGTACAAGTCTGTATGTTTTCCTCCTGTTCTCTCTCTGTGGAATTTAGGCTGTCTTCTGAAGTACTCTGTTTCATCAATAGCCGTGGGGAGGAGGGAGAACTAGGTAGACCAGATGACTGCAAAACGTGAGGGGCTTGTTTTTCATGCCGCCTGGAAAGGGTGTAGGGAGCCTTCGTAAAGGCCTCCCCTGGCGCTCCTTTCTTCTCCTCAGAGCCCTCCGTGGGCAGAGGCAATGTGGGTGGAGGATGTAAACCGGAAAGGGCGGGCGGCAAGGAGTGAACCATTTGGATCCCACCAACTGGCACCATGGGGATAGGAGCTCGTACTTGCTGCTGAGAGTGGAGTGGAAGATGACTGAAGACATAGTCAGTAGGACCCTCAGGGAAAAGGCTGGAGCCGTGATGTTCATAAGCACCTTCTTGGTCTCCATAGAGACTGAAGTAAGGAACCTGAGGTAATCCTCTTCTTAGATTCTACACAGGAAAACAGAGCCCAGAGTTTAGATCTGTTCCTTCTCTCACTCTCCTTCCCCCTCCCACCCTCAGGATGCCTAGCACATAGAAAGAATTTCTCAAAATTTAATAGCTTCCTTAGCTATCTTTTTCCAATTCTTTAATGAAGCCTGTGAACAGTGGCTTTTGTTTTTCAAGAGCAAAATGCTAAAGCAACCAGTGCATTTCCCACTAGGCATAAAATCACGTGAGGGCTATTTGTTCAGAAGAGCAAGTAAAAAGAATGGATTCACCAGCAAAACAACTAACAAAGAAAATAACAAAACAAAACAAAACAAAGGATGACTAGTTAATACTGATGAGATTTAAACTCAAAGGAAACAGGATTACCAACTATTTATGCAGTAGGCTGCAATGAAAGATAGTCCTGAGGCTTGGTAGAAATGAGAAGATGGCAATGGCTTTAGAAAACTGTTGTGGATAGCCCTGGTACTGTTTCTATTTTGTTGCTAATTCCACTTCCCCAAGAGGGGCTGCCTGGGACAAGGAATGAATCAGTACTCAGGTGACCATGTGAACGTTCCCCTAATGAATAAAGATTTCCAGGAAGCAATCACTGGGTGATCAGGCGGCATGTTCAGGTTGGAGAAAGGGACTGCACAAGAGGAGAGGAGACTGGGCTGGTGGATGGGAGATGATCGTGGAGGCCAAAATGTAGGTAGCGGAGGCCTCCAGTTCAGGTGGCAGATCCATTGGGATCCGCTACTGGAGGATTTAACTAGAATGGCTTACGAGTTAGGATGCTAGTTGCTGCACCTAGGGATTGTGTTACCAGTTGATTCTAGAATAAGTTTGTGTGGTAGGCTTTCCTTCACACTGGGACTCCACTGGGTTCCAGAGAGAAAGGTACAGTAGTAAAGCACGGGTTTGCAAGAAGTGAACCCCAAAGAGCCGTGGGAATTTGGAAGCATGGGGCTGGTGTGGCAAAGCCCGCCATGGTAGCATAGCCAGCTGGAGAGATTTCTGAGCTCCGGGTCAGAGAGTCTTCGGGGCCGAGAAGAGGCCGGCCTGTCCGCCGGTGCCCTGCCAGTGTAGTGAGGATTGTTTTTAAAATATTTCCCACTATAGAAAACACCTTTTCACACAAAGGAAGGCAGGGTGTTTTTGAGAAACCTCAAATCTGTTCCTTTGCTGTACAAGGTTTGGCCTGCGGGAATACATCTCTACCCAGAAGTCCCTTTATGCTGAGCGCTAATCTAGTGGAAGAACCTACTACAAGGTGTGCAAGGTATGGGCAACAAGAATACATCCTGACTAAGAAGAGGCCCTATAAAGAATGCAGATTTCTGCAAGTCCCAGATCAAATCTAAATCTTATAAAAATGGCAGTGTCTGAAAGGAAGCAAGTACTCAGTAATTATCATGTGTGTTTAATACTTAATCATTTATATTCAATTTCATAGCTGGGAATCAAAGATGATTATAGTTGAATTTCTCTGTTGGCATTACTTATAACATGAATGTCTTCTTGGAATTAATGAAGTAAAAGTATTTAAAATTTAAAGTCACAATTCTGGATTCCATAGTTTTCATCCTGAAATGAAGACTTTATTTGTTATCCTTGTTTTTGGAGCAGAACATAGCTTAGATCACCCGATTATCTGGCTCTAGTGAATTAGTCAGAAATTTAATTGCTAGGATTCATTAATAATGGACTTCACTGCTTATTTCTATGAGAAGTTAAGGTAGATAGATTAAAGCTTGTCAAATATGGTAATAATTTAGGAAAGCTGTCTTAAAATTTGTAAGTAATTTATTTCAAGGATGCTTCAGCTCTCAGATTCAAGGACCAAATCCCACCATTAAGCATCCACCTAGTTCTAGTTAGATTTGAGCCTGGCCCAGGAACTGTAAATTATGCATATGCCTGCTACTGTCTACCATGCTTGGAATCTGTGTGGCCTGGGCTACAGCTATTATCCAAGCTGCACAAAAATGATTTTTTTCCGCAACACAGATGAAATGGCCCAATTAGCATCTCTGGAATCACCAGAATCTCGCAAGATGGGATATGTGGCCATTTCAGGACTCAATGTAAATGCTGTGCAAGTCTTAATTAAACAGCAGTTAAGGCAGAGGAACCCTAATGCTTTTGGCACCAGCTAAAAGTAAATGAACAGAAGTCCTTACCTGAGAAAGGACCTATCCTAAATGTGCTGACAGGTTGTGCACTGCTTACAGCTGTGCAACATCTTTTAGGGACAGACAGTATCTATGTAAGGACTATGTCTGACTGATGCAGACAGCTTTACACAAGTGGCCATGAGGCAAGACAACCTACCCAGGATCCCACAGACAAGGGAGAGCCTGAGCACTGATTTACTAAAGACAATCTTCATCCACACACCGGAACAGATATGCATAAGAAAATCAGGCTGTAACTGTAATATTATTTCCCCTTTGAACCATATTCCAGCTCTAGTCCTCAAACATGGTGACTGACTGAAGTCACCATGCACACTTTTAAATTCTATTATCTATCTTAAAATGAACCAGATGGCGTTAGGGGAGGAATCCTAGTGGTGTGTGTTTCTCTGTCTAAACCTTCTCTCTGGCTCTAAGTCCAGACTAAACCAATTATATCTCATGTCATCTTGGGTGTCAGGGTCTCTTCATACAACAGTCACTGTCCTGTGAAGCTTCCATCCAGATTTCCAAAGCAACAAGAACAGAATTTCTGTGGAAAGGGACTATGGCTGGTCATATTCCTTTCCTACATTAGAAAAGAGGAAAGTCTTCATCCAACAGAGCAGTCAGGAGGGACACTTGTCAGAGCACGGTCTGGTCTATTTTTCTATGACCAAGAAGGTCTCTTTTACACATCAGAGAAAGATGCAGTTCTCTCTGCCCATCCAAAGGCAACCAGTCAACACAAAATGAGGACTCAGGGCAGGACTCCTGCTTGAGTCCGGGTCTGCTCCCTCCTATGAGAACAGGCAGCAGGTGGCATTGTTTTCTTTAAAGATAACGGGACTGGGTGGCAAGCCAAAGGATTTGTTGGGGATAAAGGATGAGCTCTGTGAAGTGTCCAGAGATTTAAAAAAAAGGACAAAATAAAGTAAAACAAAACCACATAAAAATTAGGGAAAACTCAGTAACTGATGAAACTGATTTTCTTGTTTGGCACTATATTTCTTGATTAACTTAGTAGTGAATCAGAGGTCAAAAATAAATGAATTCTTCTAACTCCATTAATTAATTAATTAATTAATTAATTAATTAATTAATTCCTCTGCCTGGGTTTAATAGCATGTTAAATCAATGGCTCTGTTTTCATGACATGGTTACCTGAATGAGTTCCATCGACTTATACAGGCTAGTTATGGTCTACTTGGCAAAAAGCTGACTCCAAAGCTTCATGAATGAGGGATCAGGACTAGTTTAATGCCCCCTGTCAGCATTACCATATCTCTATCAGAGAAATCATCTGAGGACACCCCAGAGGGACTTCCAGCTTCCTATTCACTATATAGTGACTTAGGCGGCACAAGATCTAGAAACTTGCAGAGAGGTGGTTGCTTTTTCCTAGCTCGCTAATTTATTAGCTTGAAATCAGTCATTTCCAGACAGTAGGGCATGTCTCTGCAGGATTGCAAAATCAAGATGAACTTTGTACCTGGTTTACGAAAAAAGGATGATGAGGATACTGCAAGGAAGCCTGGGAGATTTCCTGAAGTTTGTGAATGGCAGCGTAGGCTCATGAATCAAGATAGCGGTAGGCAATGAGAGGAGGGGACTGGCTACCAGGGCAGGAGCAGACAGAGCTAGGAGTAAGCAGTGCCTTCTATGCCTGAGAAAGACCATGTTATGCCAGACAGAAGATACAGAGCAAACAGGGTAGAAGCAGGAAAAAAGATTCGGAAACTAAAACCACTTTTAAAGCAAATACACTCAGAAGACAGCATGCCTCTGTGCTCTCTGCCTGCCTTTTGACAATCCTACCCCAATGTAAAGAGGCGCCATGATCTGCTGGGCTATTGTGCAATGAGGCACAATGAGGGGCTTCATCATGGCTTTTGATTAAACCTGTGGTTTCAGTGTGGCCCACGGCCACCACTGCTGTCACCTTACTTTATAATAAAAATAAAAGGTGGTACTTTATAATAAAAATAAAAGGTGGCAACCTCAGAATATTCTCCTGAGCTCTCTGACAGCTCATTCTCTGGCCTGCATTCTCCCTTAGCATCTACATCAGATGCTAACAGCAATACCAACAGAAAAAAAATGCAGAAACCTTTATGTCTTTACCTTCTGAGCTACTAGAGTGAAACACTGCCTTTTCCCAGGCCCTGAGCATTTGCACATGTACACATATTGGACAACGTAATGAGTATATTTTAAGAATCATTTCGGAAGTCAAGGATGAAGCCTGGATCAGAGGCCTCACCTGCTGAAGTGTACATACCACTAACAATTTGCTGTCTTCATGTTTGTCTACATAAGCATGCCATACCTGGGGCTTCACCTCAGGGTTCTGGCTCATGTCTATAATTAGTTAAGCTTACAAAATATTTGGAAGGCTTCACCTGTTCCTAGCTGGAAGTTCACTCCTGCTTTGATACAATTTTATACTTGGAATAACGCCACAGCCATGTCACCAACACGATGTGTGATCAAACGTCTCCTTGCTATTTGTATTAATAGGGTCATGCCTCCTTTATCGAGACACCCACATTATAATAAATGTCTTATAACTATGCTATAGAAGGTGCCAATGTTCTGGTGAAGAGAGCTCAGGTTATACTTACAGGAGGCCCCAATACAATTGGCTCTGTTTGCAGATACTGTCCCATGGATAATGGGGGGTTGTGGTATAAAGCCCTTCTGGGAGATGGTGCTCTGATGGTGGTCATATATCTTCTCTCTCTTCTGGGAGAGAGGTCTCTTCTCGCTGTAATGTCTTTTCCAGGAGACAGTGGTCTCCTTGGGGACAAGTGCCTTCTTGGTGAAGCATCCCCTTGGGACATCTCTCTTCTCAATGCAGCTTCTTTTCTTGGCGACAGATGCCTCATGGGTGACAGATCTCTTCTAGGTGATAAATGTCTTCTGGGTGACAAATCTCCTTTGGGTATCAGATACCTCTTTGGTGAATTATCGCGGCAGGGTGAAGAATCATATCCTGGTGAGGAACGGTAGCTTGAGGGGGAGAAGTCCCTTGGGGAGGAGCTTGGCTCTGAAGACAACATGGCCTCTTCGTCCATGGAGCTTGGGATGTCTAACCTGTCTTTGTCCGGTTCGGAGTCTGTGCTTTTGCTCTGGAACAGCCTCTGATATTCTGTCATCTGAGTGTCTTCACAAGAGTCACTGGGTGTCATGAGCTGAGTAACCTGAATACTCGGTAGAGTAACCAAATAGCTGATCAATGACGAATGTCCCATAGAGCTATCTGAAGGGACGCCATGAGCTACAGGGCCAACATTGACAGGCAGAGAGGAGAACCTCGGAGGCTGAGGACTGGTGCTTCTTGACCTTGTTTTGGGTGTCAAATCTCCTTGGTCATCAAATTCATCATCATCTTCATCATCATCATCATTATCGTCTCCATCTTCCCCATCAGATTCCTCAGCATCTGAGAACTGGTGATCAGTTGAGATGCTGGACATGCTATGCTTCTCAGATGTTTTGTGCAACTCTTCCATATTTTCTGAAAGAAGCCAACAGTAATAACAGTGGTTAAGATTGCATGCAAGAAGCTTGTATCTGCTCCAACAGTCTCCCCAAAAGCTTTCCTTAGCCTCTGAACTACTCCTGGACACTTACTTGTGCCTACCTACCCTACCTACTTGGTTTCATCTCTGAGCACTCAGGAATAAGGATCTCATATTTCAGACTTCAGAGAAGTCTCATGATACAACTCCAAACAAATGGATGTGGCTAGTATTGCTAATGACTGATGCTGAAGGAGAAAAAGCAGAGTGACAGCCCATCTCTCCTGTTTCAGGTGCAAGTTATATGTAAGAGGGATACCTCAGGGGCTTTGCCAACCTCCAGATCTTCTACTGGGGTGAATGATGGTTGTTTCTTCTACTACGTTTCCTCTCAATGGGAAGACTAACACATTAAAATGCTTTCAATTTCCTCCCAAGCTTCACAGCACATAAATCAGAGCTCCATCTCCTGCCTCATGCACACATCCCTTTACAGTGTTTAGAGACAGCTATTTTGCTAATACAGCCCTCCCCACCTCTAAAACAAGTTACATTGCAAATGTTTTCCTCTCTCCTTCATCATTCTCAAGCAGTTCAGTGTATCCTTTTATTTCCTCCAGAGAGTATTTAATAAAGTGACATGCAATCACTAGGCCACGAAGCCTGTCTAAGAGGCCAGTCCATTCAGTAAGCCACACACCTGCTTCTTCTGTTTCTGTGTCATCTACTGATGTCATCGAGACGCCCAGCTCCAGACACTTTTTCATGTGGGCTTTAGATTTCATGTGTTTCGTTAGGTTTCCTAGAAAATGCACACAAGAGAACAACAAAATAACTATCGGACTGTGACAACTGAGGTAAAACATTGTGTAATGAACTACTTTATGCATCTGCATTTTTCTATACTAGAAAATGTATCACAAGAGACTCAAGGATCAATTCAGGGGTCTAGAGTCTATTCATTTGTTCTCATGAAATGACTGTGTTATTGTCTGTGGTCATCTTGACAATGTAGTAGCTACACACGAGTATGCACCTGATTTTCCAGTGCAGGCTCCCTGAAGCCTAGGTAGAAATTCAGCCTGATGAAAGCATTGTTTTTCTCTCTCTGATACAGCTATGCTTAGTATTAATTAAATAAGTAAATCACAATAAACTATTCTTTCTAAAATTAGCATCTCACAATATGATTAACTTGTTGCATATATACAGGAATTCTACATATTGTTTTTATATCTTCAAAACATATTTCTATACTTTTATTGCTCTTATCAAAACATCTATAATTTTTGAAAGAGCTCAAAGAGATTTTGGACCTGTTAATTTTTAAGGATGTAAGTGAATTAAACTTTATTAAATAGCCATAAATTCATGAGACACATCTGTTCCTGCTACTGTGTGTGTACACATGACATGTATATGGGTTAAGATGCTAAGTGTAAATTACAGCCAGCCCTCTGTATCCATGGCTTCTACCTCTGTAATCTCAACCACTCAAAGAGCAAAACTG
Source organism: Arvicanthis niloticus (assembly GCF_011762505.2). Classification (NCBI taxonomy): domain Eukaryota; kingdom Metazoa; phylum Chordata; class Mammalia; order Rodentia; family Muridae; genus Arvicanthis; species Arvicanthis niloticus. The sequence goes on along the minus strand of NC_133436.1, from coordinate 23,045,690 downwards.
GAAGAAAAGACTGTCTGTATTGAAAAGGTCCAATCTTCTTTCTTGAGTATTGCATAAACAATATGATCTTTAAAAATATTTAGCAATTACATTGAATAAAGTATTCAAGTAACCCAGAAATTATTTAAAGTATAAAGGAGAATGTGAGCTGTGTGGCAGTAATACACCACTTTATACAGGAAATGAGCATGTGTGGGGCTCCTACAATCAATCCATCATAGATACAGAGCGAAAGGTGTCTGAACTTTTGTATGCTTCTTCATATATGGTATACATGAACTATATACATATTCATACTCCAAAGAGGAACTCATTTGGGCTCCCTTCTTCTGAGTAGGTTTGTAATCTTCAGAGTAGATTTCTAGCTAGAAGTTAGAATTGGAAACAATCCCACCTTGATGTTGGTTTGCAGAAGCCATGAGCATCTGAGGTACCAGACCAGAGCAAGGACAAGAGAGAAGGGTGGGAGTTTGGTAAAGGCAAGGGGGAGGGATTGGTCCTTAGGAACTTGGTTAAGGCAAGGGAGATGGGGGTACATCCTTATGACACACTTGTGCTCACAGAACAAAAATTTGAAAAGTGGATATTTCAGCAGGAGATGAACCCTGTGGGGCTTCCAAAAATGCACTGCTCACCCTCCAATTTCTAGACCTCTGCCTGCGTACTTCCAAAGGCTGACAAGGAAATTCCATTAATGATCAAAAGGGTGCTCTTTCCTGATGGAGTCCTCACAATCAGATGTAATCAGCTACCTAGAGTACTGTTTTGTAAACTTTACAGTGATGGGTGGACTTGCAGTGTGTCCTAAAATCAAACTTTTAAATTTTCTTTCCTCCTACAGACTTCTCAGAAAGCTGGATCATGTTAAGAGAGAAGGGTATTTGAAAAGCAGCATGATTTTGATATACAGATGTTTATGTTCCCTTGCCTTATTGCACTTAAATGAGGCATTAAAGACACCTAAATACTATCCTAATAAACAGATATTTGAAAACTCTAAACATTAATACTTCTGCCAAAAGAGCACAGTTTAAGATTGTGGGCTACAACTGAGATAGGTACATATCTCCCTACCAGGTTATCATAATTCAGACCTGTTTTTAATTATTTGTATCAGAGCAGGTTACTTGATATTAAAATTAAACATTAAAATACTGGAAATGAAGTGGGGTTGATGAGGGGCTATGTACAGGCTACCTTACACAGATCTGACATACAGCATGAAGATGTTCACTATAGTACAGAATTATAGAAATATAAGTCAAGTAACCTTGAGTGGAACACTTCTGTATAAATCAGCCTATTGAAACAGATATTTGAAAATGATAGGTTGTTTCAAGGCAGGTCCTAGCTGGATGAGATTTAACTCTTGAGGTTTGAGAGTAAGACTTGTCTCCATGCTGATAAATACACAGAACAGAAGCTATCAAATCTCTATGTATAATTAATGCAGCTGTGGATGGAGGGGGCCCACCAGGGAGTCTGTGGGTCTTTACATTATTTATACTCTTGAAAGTGACCATGGCCACATATTTTCTTCCCAGTAGCTTCCCTTGCTTATCCACTGCCACTCACGCATCGCCTCCCTGCAGAATTTCAATATTGGTGCAAATATTATCTAGCCCACATAAATTCCCAACATGAAGTAATAGCCATCCAGGCACTTCTAAGCCACTTCCTTCAGAGACAACCTGCCTGGCCCACAGTCTGTAGCTCTTAATTACTCATAAAAGGAGTCTCAGAGTCTCACATACATCCTTTGCTCTTGGACAGGAAGGAGGAAATATGTCCCAGGGGGTCATATTTTCACAAACAAAACACTCTTTATGGTTGGTGAAAGTGAGTTACAAAATAATATTCAGAATCCTAAGTAGCCAGAAGTTTTCCTGAAACCTTTTCCTCTCCACACAACAGCAGCAGCAAAAGTCAGGCTCATACCTTTCGTTTTGAAGGCGAAATTACATAACTTGCATACATAAGGCCGAACATCAGTATGAGTGCGTATGTGTTTTTTGAGCATGCTTGGCTTCTTACAGCGAATTCCACACTCTTCACAAATGTACTTTCCCCTTCCACGTCCTCTGACATACACGTAATCTTCATTGGATTTGTACCTATTTGAAGAAGAGACAGACCATTATGATTTTAAATACTCTTAGCATGTGACACATCAAGCCAAAACCGAGTCATTGCCTGACTTCAACTTTGATGACTGTCTTTTTCCAATTATTCACCTTGACTTCTACGAACCCTGTGAAGTTTATATACTGAACACTTGAGACGACGATGTAGTGAATTTATTGCTCTAAGCAAAATTTCATTCTATGTAGAATTACAGATTTACCAATGGAGTGTACAAATGTTCCAACTGGTTTTACATAAGGCCAAAGAGATACAGGCCTGGACCTCTCACTTTTGCGCACAGTATAGCCTCCACGCAAGGAACATCACTAAATGCATACTAAATGTATTAGAATAATCATGCGTCACACATAATCTGTTAACATGACATCATCTATAATATACATATGCAGATATTCCTCTACGTTTGTAGAAGTAATCCTAACTAAGAATAGAAATCTCCCTTGCAAGCTTCCACTCTATTTTTACAATCCTGGCACATGTATGTCTCTGAAATTTCAACTTAACCAAGACTAAGCTCGGCTCACCAACTGTTGTCTACAGATTTGATCTGTTCTTCCCAGGATCATGAATCTGTACTCGTGTGGAGTCTAAATTTCAACTGGCTTCTTGAAAGCATCGTTGCATAATGAGAACCAGAGACTTTGGGATAAAATTAGCATTTGTTTCCTGAAGGGTTGGTCTGAAAGGGTATCTGAGGCCGTCTACAGTTATGAACTCGAGATGAAGAAAGTCTTATACGGAAGAGGAGAAACCTACCCAATGCTCTGCAATCTCATTTTGTTTCGAAAGCAACAGCACATAACTCACATAGATCTAGGTTATCACACACCAGACCTGTACCACACAACTCAATAAATAGTATGATCCCTTACATCACAGTGGTGCTAGAATTTTAAATCCCATGTCACTGTGGCAAGAAAGCACTTCTGGGGGCTCTTTGTATAGCTTCCAAAAGTAGGTTAGCATGCAAAAATCTTTGTTCATTGTGGAATTCCTTAATGGTATTTAGACCTAGAGTTGTTTTGGTTTTTTGTTTTGTTTTGTTTTGTTTTTCCATTCTAAGAGACTTCTGACTACTCCCATCTTGCTCCAGCTAACAACAGGTACAAAAACAAATTCAAAGTCAATTATTCAATTTGTAGAAGGCTTTTCAGGAAGAAACATCCATCCATGTATTGGAATACCAAGTCTGCTATGGATAAAGACTCGTCTTAGCATGTTCGACACTTTTCAGTACTAATCAAAGGGGAAGGTGAGCTCCATCACTTGTGCATGACCTTTCCCCTTTCATAAAATAGTCCAACTATGGCTTGGCCTAAAAACTTGTTTTCTTCTCACATTTGCATTTTATAAAAAAAATCAGAGCACATCCTCAAGGCACAAAAACTTCCTTCTACATTCAATTTCACTCTCTGTTCCTAACAAGGATGAAACTGCTCAAGGGGATATGATGATCTTACAGAATGCCAATATTCTTCTGGAAAGAATACTCTAGCTTTATGGATATTGGGTTGTACTGGCTAGTTTTGTGTGTTAACTTGATACAAGCTAGAGTTATCTGAAAGGAGAGAATTGCAATTGAGAAAATGTCTCCATAAGATTTAGTTATAAGGCATTTTCTTAATTAATGGTTGATCAGAGAGAGAGCCCAGCCTATTGTGGGTGGGGCCATCCTTGGACTGATGGTCCTGAGTTCTATAAGAAAACAGGTTGAACAAGCCATGAGGACATGTCAGTAAGCAGCTTCCCTTTACAGCCTATGCATTAGCTTTAGTCTCTGGGTTCCAGCCCTATTTGAGTTCCTTTTCTGACTTCCTTTGGTAACAAATGGCAATGTGAAACTGTAAGCTGAATAACCAATTTCTTCTGCAACTTGCTCTTTGGTAATAGTGTTTTGTTGCAGGAATATAAATCTTCACTAAGGCCAGTTGGTACCAGCAGAGTGGAGTGCCGCTGTGACAGACCTGACCATGTTGTGGGGAGGATTGTGGAAGAACTTTGGAATTTTGGCTTAGAAGAGCCATTGGATGTTAAGAGTTCTGTGAGATGTTCTGTGGAGCTTGGAACATACAAATGTTGAGGGTAGTGCATAGGATGGAGATCTGCCTTGGGAAATTTCAGCGGGAGCTTGAAGACTCTACCAACAACATTTTCTATCTTGAAGTAAGGTTATGTGGTTCTGGTTAGCTGGGGATGAAGATGGTAGCTGTGATTAAAAGGTACTAGGACTACTAAATGGAAACTGCTTTGTTTGGATACTTGATGCTGGTCAGCTGGAGCTAAGAAATTAGCAGTAACTAAGAAGAGACCAGCATCACTGAGATGAAATCTTCTGGGTATTGTTTCCTGAGAGCTCACAGAAGCTGTGTTCCAGAAGTGTCCAAGGTTGAACCTAGTGCTGGCAGCCAAACTTGGTAAAGTGTATGAGTCGCCAAGGTGGTACTCATTTTGAAGCCATGCATGGGTCATGGAGAGCCACACTAAGGCTCTGTGAGAGGCCAGGAGAAGCCATTGGTCACAGTTCAGTATAGAAAGAAGGTCTTATGTCTGTATGGATGCGGCACCAGTCAATAATAAATCTGATGGCCTATCGCTTAGGTAGGAATTAGGAGGTGAAACATCTAGGAGGAGAGAGTATTCTGGGCTAAAATCAGGTGCAGTAAGATTGTCCCTAGAAGACATGAGAAGACATGGTACCTGATCACAGGTAACCAGCCACATGGCTGAATGTAGGTTCAAATAAATGAGTTATCTTAAGTTATAAATGTCAAAGATGGGCTTAGCTATATGGCCATGGTATTTGTAAATACATTTTTAGTCTTTGTCTTATTTCTGGGAGCCTGGGGCTGGGAAGAAGAACCAGGACATAACTTCTACAGTGCAGGCCAGTTGTAGCAAGGCACTCAAGCCCTTTGTAGGACTCCAGAAGATTGTGAGTGAATCCAAGATACCGGGTGATTAGAATTTGTGATTGTCTCGATTTGACTGTGTCTGTGCCCTGATTTTTCCCTCTTAAAGTAAGAAAGTATCTTACTGGAGCTCACAGATGAGGGACATGGAATTTGAAAAGGCTTTAAATTGTAAAAGAAGACTGGCTATTTTAAAGGGACTTAAATTTTAATATGTTTGAGTTTGTATGTAAAGAATGTAGGACTTTTAAACTTAATTACATTTTTTACTGTGAGATCTAGGTGATGAATAAGAATAAGATGTTTGTGTGTCAAGATGACATGAGGTCAGTTATAGTGGCTGGTTTTGTCTGTCAACTAACACAAGCTAGAGTCATGAGAGAAGGAGGAGTCTCAGTTGAGGAAATGCCTGCATGAGATAAGTTGTTTCTCAATTAGTGATGAATGTTGGGAAAGAAAGCCCAGCCTATTGTGGGTGGTGCCATCCCTGGGCTCTTAGTCCTGGGTTCTATAAGAAGGTAGGTAGAACAAGTCATGAAGAGCAAGCCAGTAAGCAGCCCCTTCTATGGCCTCTGCATCAGCTTCTGCATCCAGATTCCAGGACTGTTTGAGTTCCTGTCCTGATTTTCTTCAACTATGGGCCATGATCTGGAGGTATAATAAACCCTTTCCTCCCCAACTTGCTTTTTGGTCATGGTATTTTCCCTCAAAACACTAGAAATCCTAACTGAGACACCTAGTTAATAAGAAACGCATTTTCTTCTCAAACAAAAAAGTTTATTTTCAGTGTCTTAGCTGATTAACTCATTTAAAGAATGAAATAAAGAAAAATTCTACATAAATTTGTATATGGGAAGAATGCGTTCAGACAGCCTATTTACTCTATAACATTTCTGAAGACCCACAAACCTACCAGGTACACAATGGATTTAAAAAAAAAAACAAAAAACAGCAATTTAAAGAAATACTTATTATCCCTATCAACTAGATAACCTGGATAATCTGATCAGTAATTCTTGTCATTGTTGGTTACCAATTACAATCAACAACTTAAGAGGTGGAAACACGCTGTTTGGAATGAATGCTGGTTACCAGAAATTGGTAGAGAAGTTAGAAACAGAAAATACAAAAATATATATGATTTTTCTAGATCATCAAAACACAGAGAAAGAGGGTCCCAGAAGTGTTTTTCTTTTCCACTTGTGTTCTTTGTTAGCAGAGATGGATAGCAGAGATGGATTCCTAAAAACATACAGTAATCCTGAGAGCCACCATAAGCCATATATAGTAGTAGTGCCTATGGACATATATGTAAGTACATATACACTACTCTGAAGACAGCTGCTACAGAAAAGTATAGTGACTGGGTCACAGGAACCTGAGAGACATGTCTCTGGGAAAAGACAAAATCTACACTCTTGTCATTTATGTAATGATATGACAGACATCAAAAAAATCTCAAGGCTAACTTCATGCATACATGTGACTGTGGAGAAAAGTTCATGCATGCATGCGACTGTAGGGAAAAGATTCGATACCTAAATGAAAAAAAAATCTAAGGGTAATGTAACTCTAACAACCAACTCCAAATTGGTAGATGTATGAAAAATTTTATGTCACTAACAGTCAACATTTTTATGATCAAAGATACCATTTTATCCTTCAAATACCATCGGGATAAAAGTACGTTCATGAAACTATGTAATTTATTAACAGATTGGTGAGATGGGACTAAATGACAAAATCCTCTAAATATAATTAATATTTAATTATATTTGGAGTTAATTATTTTTAGCTCAAATCAGAGATCTAGACCTCTTCCATGAATTACAACTAATATATTTCTATTGAAACAGAAACCTAGTTATCCCAATATTCTTATATTTTCTTAATTATATATAAATATATTTGCTATATACTATTGGCCCTTACTACTTGAGTTCCATTGGTTTAGAACATATGAGAAGAGGTTGTTAGGTTGTTATATACCAGTGGAGACAAAGAACACAGTGAGCTACATTCAGTGTGATACCTTGACTTTAAGAGCAAATGAGTCATGGGTGGTAAAAGTATCAGATTCTCATGAAAGTCTGAGGTTCACAGAAATGATTTCTTAGAAATGTACAGAAGTATGCATGGCTCTGCTCAGATCAACACAATACAAATATGTGCAACAGTAACCCAAATGCTGATGAAGTAGAAACAGATAAAGGAACGTAAGAGACACCATGAGGCTGCCAATGTAGAAAATTTCATATAGATTTAGGGGAGAACTTAAGGCATGCATAAGGGGACCATGCTCACTGAAGGCAGGCCCTAGAAGAAAATGTATGTAGTTGCTAGCTTTCTCCAGTCAGCGTTCATCAACTTGACTGCAAAAGGAATTTCCTTTGAGCGTCTGCAAGATCACACACTAGTTACCACATGCAACCGTTCAGGACCGTTCACGCCGACTTATAACAGAGCAGCTTACATCTGGGCTTATGTTTTCCTTACCCCCCTTCAAAGATCTTAATTCGGATTGGCTCGGTCTGTTTGGATCCAAGATCTTTCTCTCCGTGAATCTCTCCTTTCCCTCTTTCCTTTAAGACATTCCCAGCTAATTTCCTTTCTAGCTTGTTGCCAAACAAGAAGGGTGCATCAGGTTTCATCTGCAGGATCAAAAGAGAGAATCATTTCACATGCTTTCTCCAGGATATTCTGGCCTATATATATGTCCTGCACGTCTATCATCCCTGCAGGTTAGCTTAAATTCTATGACAAATGGCTATGAAGTGACTGCAGAAAACAATGGACACTGGGATAAGAATCAGAGGGGAAATGTCAGTTTCCATATGGTCAATTCAATGTTTCAGTGCACAGATACTGATTAGTTTGCATCTTCTCTGCACAGTGTTAACAGAGACGTGCAGCACATGCTCTACAGTTCGAAGGAGCAAGCCAAACAACCCTATTAAGGAAGTAGTTTCAAATATCAATGAAGGGAAGGTAATCCTTATGTAACATCCAACATATATTTTTCAAATTTCTATTTTCTTCACTTATTAATTTTGCTTATTCTAAAACTTATCGTATTTTAAATTTTTACATGTAAAGACTGTTCAGGGGGTAAAATCGGGAGAAACAATAACTGGGGAAGGTCACTCTTGAAAGAGTACATAGAATATAAACATTTGTCAAATACACCCCTGATATCATTGATGGCATTTGCCATCCGGAAACTAACATCCTTCATTCTTCCTCCTCAATCTTTTTCTCAGTATCCATTCCATATTTTATTTCTTCATTTTATAAGTCCCAGAATTCTTCATGTCTGCACTATCACTTAGGAGGAGAGAAGAGAAAATGACCAATGGACATTAGTCCCACCAGGAGAATTTCCCAGATTGACATTAGTCCCAGCAGGAGAAATTCCCATATCTGGGCTGACATAAGCACTCCGAACCTCTGAGGCTTTCCTGGAAGCCTCAAAGTTAGGGAGGTTATGGCACCGCCCATCTCTGGATAAGACCAGGTTACTAAAATATTCCTAGTACATTTTAACCTTTAGATCTTCTATCCTTCACTATTCAGTCTACTTCAGATTTGACCCACAACACACTGTACTTTCTAACCCAGGGTCTGTGGTTACCTGTGCAAACTGCTTCCAGGCACTGGATGATGTGAGCTTGCCAGTTCCGGGCCTGTGCATAGCAGCCAGAGTATAAATTTCTGCAGTAATTTTTTGTTTGGATCTCAGAAGGGCCAGCGTGGTCTTGGTGTTCAATCCTGATGGATTTGGGTTACAGGAACTAATGCACCATGAAGCATAAACGGAGGATTTGAAGGTGGCCTGTTGCACAAAATTGGGTTTTGTGTAATTTAAGAAGCACCAACTCACAGTAGTTGTTGTCCGCAGACTAGGGAACTGAAGGAACTGCTGGAAATCTGCCACGTCTGTGAAAAGAAGAGTGGAATTTGCCACATTTCCTCCAGGACCAGAGGCCATGTGGACTAGCATGCTGACAGGCAGCTTGCGGGCCTTCCCTTCCTCTTCCTGCTGACTACCTCCTGTGGGCAGGGAAGAGCTCTGGGGGCTCACGCTCATGTCTGACGAAGTCTCATCAATGTCCAGCTCATCGGAGGACTCTCTGCTTTCTGAGGGCCCACTGAACTTCCGTCGCGGTGGTGCCCTGGAACCTGGAAGTATCTCCCTGTTGGGAGGGAAAGGCCCGCCGGCAGACGGATGATCTTGAGATGAGGAAGGTGACAAAGAGGAGAAGGACGATGACCTTGACTGGGAGCAGCCATCCTTTGGCTCCGACGCACACCCTTGCCTCACGAGCTGGGGCTTCTGGGGGCGGGAGAGGCCCTTCTTGATGTCTGAGTTGGTTAGCTCCACAGCACTGAGCTCTTCCACAATCTGCCCGTACATCTTCTCCTCCTTCACCCGTTTCTGTTGCTTGGTTTCCATGAAGAGCTCCAAACTGCTGGCTGGAGACAGCATCCGCTTGCTTCCTCCAAGAGAGGCTGCGCTGTCTGAGGTTGACGGTAAACACAAGGGGATGGAGGACTCTAAGCCCAGGGGTAAGGTCTGAGGTACTTTCCAAAGAGGATATTTTTCCAAGCCCGTGTGCTGCCCAAGCACTTGGGCTATGTTAAACCCTATCCCTTGCATGGCTGCGTTGGTTACCAGTGTTCTTTGAGTCATATTCTCATCGACCTTGCATATGACGATGGCGGGGCTATTCTGTCCAAGTATCTGAGAAATGCTTGTGTACATGACACTTCCATAGGATGGAACGTGGGTCTGGATCCGAACAGGAACCACTGTTCCCGGTAAGGACTGCAGAGGCCCAGCATTTTCTGAGGCAAAATCTTCTCGAAGAAGCTGCTCAGTGGGAGTTTCAGTGGATTTACTGCCCGGGTCTGATGGAAACTTCGGAGGGAGGTTCTTGGAGTGTAGCCCTGATGTTCCGGAATAACACTGGTAAGTCTGCTCTTTTGCATGAGGATAGTCAGCAGGTTTCTTTCCAGTGTGTTCTGCTACATGCTCTAAGGGATAGCTAGAATGAATGTCAGCTGGGAAAGGAGGCTTGCTGTAGCTGTTCTGAGGGTGTGGGGCGAAGGGATGGGGAAAATGTGCCTGCCACCAGGGAGGCTGCTGAGCGGGCAAATGAACCATACAGACAGTCGGGTACTGAAACTGAAACAAGGCATTCTGGATCGGAGAAAATGGGACCGCATCTTGATGCGGAAACAGGTGCGGTTGTTCGGGTAAGTGCTTGCTTGTCATGTAGGATGTCGGGTGAATCAATGGGTTTCTCAGAGATTCCTGACTGTCCACGTGCATGGTCTGTTGCTGGGCAAGGTGGAGTGGTGGTCCTGAGCTCAGCTGGCCACAAGGACTGACCACCTGCTTTCCTGGGTCATCCCCTGGCAGAGGAGGAAGCACAGAGGACCAGGCCGCCCTGAGGCCAGCGTGCAAGTGCTCCATGTGCTCCTGCTTGACGCTGGGGTCCACGCCGGCTTCACCTTGGGCAATTTCTGGGGAGCCACTGAAGGAAGCCTGGCGCACCAGAAAGCATTTCTTCCTCTCCCGAGATGGTGATAGTGTTGACGGGGAGGCTCCAGACACTGGAGCATGGGACAGGTTCCCATAATCAAATGATTTACTCCGTATTTCTGGGACTTCCGTCGGGTGAGGACAAGGCATCTGCTCGGAGGAGCAACGCCGCATTTCTTTCTGGTGGTGATGACCCGGGACAGACAATGAGTATGAACCCGCAGGGACAGTCAAAAACTCAGAATGCTTGCCGCTATCATCCTGCTTCGGAGGTGCAGTGAGCTTAACTGTTTCTTCTCTATCAAAAGACATGGAGAAGCTGGAACTGTGGGATAAGTTGCTTTCTTGGCTGGGACTTCGGGAGAGGCCGGTGCCTGTGGACTCAAAACTGGATTCCCCGGAGGAATGCTCCATATCTGCGAGCCGCAGGCGCTTTTTCTTGGGAGGCAACTTCTCAGCGGGGAGTTGGGAAAGAGTCTCACTTCTCTGGGGCCACTGGAATTCCTCCACAGGCTTCTCCGGCTCCTTGGTGGGAGCTTCCTTCTCCTTCTCAGGCTTATCAGGTTCCTCTGTGACTCTGATTTCAGGAACCTGGATGTTGTGCTGACGAACAAGCCTTGGCTGTGTGTGATAGGGAGGCTGTGGTACCTGCTGGGAAGGGGTTGGCTTGTTTCCACTTTCTGCACCATCCCCTGGAGCCCACTCTGGGCTCACAGGGGCTTCCAAAACCTCACTGTCACATGTCTCGGAAGGTGAAGGGGTCTTGTCCTGAGTACAGGCCACCATTTCTGTTGACTCAGATCTTTCAAAGGAATTGGGGCGGCTCAGCGAGTTTGTGTGCTGAATCACTGAAATCACATTTCCTGGAGGCTTCTTGCCCAGGTCTGTCATCTTGTCAGGATCAGCAGCTGAGGGCAAATCCTCAGACCCCAGAGATGGACTTCTAGATGGCAGCTGGGGTCGAGCTGGGTCTAAACGGTCAGAGTGACCATGAGGGAGGCTCTCATGTCCAGTCATGGCAAAGCCAGTCCTTCCTCCGTCCTGCAGCTTGGGGTCATACTCTGAGGACATCATGCTCACAGGAGCACTTCCCATGCCGCTACAGATCATGGGAGCATCCTCCTCATCCCCTACGCTTTTCTCTTTCCTGCGTTTTCTGTTCTCACAGGTCGTCCCGAACATGGTTGGCACTGCCTGCGATGGCACCAAGGGGTCCATAAAATATTCCCCTCCGTGCTTGAAGGAACTCAAGCAAGAAATGTCTCTGTAGCTCTGTTTTGGAGTTTCAGAGTCTTCCCACTTCTTATATGGTTTACGGCAGACATCATAGTCAAACCCAGGCCTGTCTCCAGGGAGTAATTTCTTTTCCTTCAGGGATGAGCCGGCAAGGCTCTTGGATACCCGCGCAGGATGCTCAGACTCCATGTGGCCCTCCTGTACTGATGGCAGCTCAAAGGCTGCTTGTCGTCTTAGCATGCGCTGGGGAGGTATGCCTACAGTGCCAGGATAGAACACATCATCAGACCCTGTCATCCTTTCATCAAATGAGTGGCTTCCTCTCAAAGAAGGAGGGACACTTAAATTAGTCGCTGAAGACGTTGGCATTGAGTTGCTTCTAATAAGGGGTGAAGAGTCCACAGGAGCTTCTAAGAGAATTGGATTGCTGCCTAGGAAGTTTCCTGGGTAAGGTTTTCCTTCATTCCTAACAGAGGAAGGGATAGCTTGTGGTGGCCGACACTCACTGTTGAATTTCGTGGTCTTCAACATGTTGACTTGACCGGGGTCCATTTCTCCTTTGCTGGGAATCAGCTGTGAGATAGGATCTTCAAACATCTTGACCTCCAACCTGGTGTTTACATGAGGTAATGGTTCCATGATGCCCCTGCGTCCCATGGCAGTGCGCTCCTGACCCGTGGGAGTGACACTAAGTGTACTCCTTGGACTAAGTCGACAGTATTTTCCAAAGATGATTTCTTCGTAAGACTTTGCATTCGTGTTGGGTGGGCTTATCTGCTGCTCTGCACTTTCTGAGCGAGAAAAGTAGCCAGAGTCTGTACTCCCCTTGCTGTGTGGGCTCAGGAGGTTGAGGGATGGCTCAGAGTCTTGTCCTTTTTTCTCTGACAGTCTCAGTGCAAGTTTCTGTTTCACTGTGTGAGAGTCATCAGCCTTAGCATTCAAAGACGGATTTGGGAGCATGTCAGGGCCCAGATACTGAGAGCCCTCATTGGGTAGTGGCATCCCACTTTTGGGGATAATCAAAATTGGCACCTTCATCGGACCACCCAAGGATTCTTCCAAGGACCCGTGGTAGCCACCTCTGCTAGCAATATCCAACGGGATGGGGGGGCCAGGGCTCACTTTGTCAGAAGCCTCAGCAAATACGGAGCTCTCCTCATCTGTGTCCGTGCTCTGCTCGCCGTCTGAGTGTATCTCTGCTTCTACATCAATAAAACCAGCCTCGAGGTCTAATTTAGATACAGACGATTCTGTGAAGGGTACCAAGCCTGCCTTAATTGCATGGGCATGAGACTTCCTGTGCTTGTACAAATTGCTCTTTGTCTTGAAAGAGAAACCACAAGGTATACATGGATATGGCCGCTCACCGGTATGGGACCGGATGTGTTTCTTCAGAACACTTGGTTTCGCGCATGCTCTGCTGCAGTACGGGCAGATGTATTTGCCCGGCTTTTTGGGTTTGTGCTCTTTCTTGTGAGCATCTTCTGCCTGTTCGATACTTTTCTGGGAGTATTGGCTGTAAGCAGGGCTGAGACTTGAGATCTTTTTTCTAGGATAGCCACTACTGTGGCTGTGCATTGGAAAAGGAAATAAGTCCTCAGAGGCAACAGATGGCAAAGGGCCAGGGAAAAGCCAGGGAGGGCCCTCTAGGCTCTGGTGCGGCTTGTTGCTGTGCATCATGCCCTGCGGTAATGAGTGCTGAGGGAAAGAAAGTGAGTGTTGGCATGAGTAGGGACTCGGACGGTGCGGTGGGTATTGCTTCTCTGTGACTTGATGTATGCCCTCGCCAGGCGAGGCCAGCTTCCCAGAACCAAACAGCTGCGCTGAAGCTGCATTTCCGATCTGCTCGGGATCTATTTGCGGTTGTCTCTGCCCTTCCTGACCGCTGAAAGTGCTCATCCTAAGAACAGCTGACTGTTCCTGCCTCCATCTACCTGACACGCTGTCAGCTTCTCCAGACCTTGAGGTAGCTTTTTGTCCTAGAGCTGTGTCCCCGGTGTCCATTTTAACACAAGGTCTTAAGTGCTACTTTGCCCGGAAGCCAAGCAGACTCATGGAGTGTCTCCAACTCTGTGCTTTTTAAAGCCAGGTTGCTTCTGGGTTCCTGGTTGTCTGCGAACTCATGGATTGTTCCCTCTCTCTGGAACCTTCTGTGCTCACACTGGAGTCAGTGGGCATTGGATGCCAGTGTCCTGGAACCAAGCTAGAACACAGTTCTCTCCATCCTAGAAATGTCCTTCTTCAAAAGCAAAGTGCAAAGTTACAAAGGATTCTTATGGCATTTGAAACTTTTTCAACTAGGATGTGACTGGGATGATGAATAGTCCAGGGGAAATTCTGCTCATCAACTATAGCAAAGTTCAACAGCCAATTTCACTGAAGTACAATGGCCTGAAAAAAAAGAAAAAGAGGTTGCCATAAGACTTGCCCAGGAGGATGGCAGGACCTATCTAAACTATCAGCCTCAAGTTGGAGAAATTAAAATGTTTTTCATTCCAGTAAATTATTTATAGCTATTGCATTAAGTATCTAATTACAAGATACTAATTTTAAACTCAGAATTATGCCATGGGCATGAATTCTTTCATGGACAAGGTGCAGACAGGTTTTATGAATACTCCTTCATTTTGTTTAGGAAGTATAAGTGGGGAGGGGTCAGAGCTCAGTGATACGGCGGCATGCTTAGCATCTATCTATGAGGCTCTTGGTGCCACCAAATGGGCACATCACAAAGCATTTGAAGGACAGTATGTTATTCAATAATATTTATAATATGTGATTTTTAAAGCCTTAATTAGAAAACTTAGAGCTATCCTTAGCCAAGTTTTATGGCTTGCATGCAGAAGTGTATTATATAACTGTATAACTTAAAATAAGTTCGACTTACATATATATATTAATATAAAATATAAGAAGTAAATAATCAATATAATCAACTCTATATAATGCATATGTAATAACACATACCTACATCGAATTTTATATAATATGTTAATATAACACATTGGTATGTTTATAGAATCAAAAGAGCAATCAGCAGAGCTAGATCAAACACAGAAGACACAAAGATCATCAAAGGACTCTGGAGAGATCACATTGATGTGTCCTGACAGAACAGTCCCGAAGCTTTCATTTCCTGGAAAGGAAGGCTTGCTTTGGGGACAGTTTAAAGGGTCATTTAAACTTGAAGAGATTACCTGAACAGTTGAAAGTTCTCATGGGCATGATTGTCCCGACGCTTCCTGCGTACACAACAAACGCCATTAGGAAAAAGCTACTCCATCAAAGGATAACATTATTATACAAACACGGAAAGTCTAATGTTCACTTCACTAAGGATACATACAAGGGCTATTTTACAGTGTACTGCTCTACCGCTATGCCTTGTGCTGAGCCACAGCAGGAGTAATAAGAGTCCAGGAGGCTGAGGGATGTAACAGAGTTTGTCTAAAGACAACAAAGTATAAAAAAATGTTAGAGCAGGCATACACCAACAGCAAAATACTTGAAATAGAAATCAAGAGAGTTATCCCATTTGCAATAGCTTCAACAACAATGGAGCATATTTAACCAAAGAGTTGAAAGATCTGTACCCCAGAAGTTGTAAAACACTGATGAAAGAGACTGTGAAGAATATACAGAAACTTGGGAAGTCCACTCAGCTCCATGAATAGTAAGAAGCAATATTGTTATACGACTTTACTACGCAAAAATAATCTACGAATTTAATGTTCATCAAAAAGCCAACAGACATTCTTCACAGGCCCAGAAAAATATAATTCTAGAATTTACACAGAAGCACATACACTGTGATATGGTTTTGCCTTAAAAAAGGATGGAAATTTGAGGGGATATTGTGATGGCTCAGTTGAAAAAGTGCTTGACACACAAGAATGAATGACACCTGCATACACATCTATATTCACACACAAACATGTACACACAGAAGATGAGATCTCATCGTTTGTAACAACTCTCATGTAACTGAAGATGCTTACAGGAAGTAAAATGAGAGGGAGAGGGAGGGGGAGAGGAGGCAGAGGGAGGAGAGAGGGAAGGGGGAGAGGGAGAGAGGGACAGGGAGAGGGAGGAGAGGGAGAAGGAAGGGGAGGGGAATGGGGAGAGGGAGGGGGACAGGGAGGGGGAGGGAGAGAGGAGGGAGAGGTGGAGAGGGAGAGGGAGGAAAAGGAGAGGTAGGGGGAGGAGGAGGGGAGAGGGAAGAGGAGAAGGAGGAGAGGGAGAGAGGGAGGGAGGGAGAGGGGGAAGGGAAAAGGGAGGGAGGGGGAGGGGGAGGGGGAGAGGGAGAAGGAGAGGGAGGAGAGGGAGAGAGGGAGGGAGGAAGAAGGGGAAGGGAAAAGGGAGGGAGGGGGAGGGGGGAGGGGGAGGGGGAGGGGGAGGGGGAGAGGGAGAGGGAGGAGAGGGAGAGAGGGAGGGAGGAAGAAGGGGAAGGGAAAAGGGAGGGAGGGGGAGGGGAAGGGGGAGGGGGGGAGGGGGGGAGGGGGAGAGGGAGGGGGAGGGGGAGGGGGAGGGAGGAGAGGGAGGGGGAGGGGGAGGGAGGAAAGGGAGGGGGAGGGAGGAGAGGGAGGAGAGGGAGGAGAGGGAGGAGAGGGAGGAGAGGGAGACATATGAAAAGAAATAAACCACCTAACACTCTTGTGTGGAACCTAAAACAGTCTCATGAAAGGTGAAGTTAGACTGGCACGGGCTATAGATTTGGGAGGGTAGGGGAGAGTGTGGGTAGTACAGGAGGTTAAGAGCAAACTATTTTAGTGTGCTGTGATATAGGGAGAAAAATACTGACCACAATTAAAACTTGAAAAATGATCTCGAACTGGATTTAAGCTGCACAGTATTGCATGGTGACCCTGTAACTGGATGAATTTTGTTTTATATAACAACTAAAATCTACTTAAAGTTTTAAATAGTGATTGTTATATTTCCCAAGACTAATGTGTATGTGTGTGTCACGAAGGTTTTAGTTTTTAAAATATGATTAAATCACTAATTTCCTAGATATCAATTTGAAAACAGTAGTGTTAAAAATGGTTTCTAGGATTTGAATATTTAAATGGATTGTTTATTTTCATAATATTTTCATTGCAGAAGAGAAGCAGAGTCCCTCAGAGGCCAGCTCAGCCCAGGAGAAGGAACAACTTGGTCACTGTTGACAATGTAAGTGAATCCTGGACTCCCAGCAAGGGATCATCAATGTAGGACCTCTTGGATCCTGAGACTGTGAAGATAAATCTCACCAATCAGATGAAGTGGTGGTGTCTCCACGATAGTCTGGGTAGTAGTGCTTACTGAAACAAAACAGTTGACATGTGGCTGAAAACCCCTTCCCTGAAAAGCTACCCTTGAGGATGTGTTTGTACAGATGCACAAAGAAGTGTGTCTGTGGGTTACTAAAATGTGGCTCACAGAGGAAAGAGATCCACAAAGAAACAACACAGGCACTGATATAAACACTTGCTCAGGAGACAGAAATGAAGAGTAGAAAAGCTTACTGCCCTTGAATACACATATAATCTTACTTTAATAAAAAAAATGATGGAAGGCAACAATGGTGTGCTCATTTTTAATCCCAGCACTCAGTAGGCAGACGCAAGCAGGTCTGAGTTGGAGGCCAGCCTGATTTACAGAGCAAGTTCCAGGACAGCCAGGGCCACACAGAGAGACCCTGTCTCAAAAAACCAAAAGTAAAACAATAAATAAAATAAAAATAAAAAGTGTTGAAAGGTAGACAATTTCAGAAGGATGCTGAGGTGCTGTGGTCTGTCTCTCTCTTCTCTCTCTCTCTCTCTGTTGCATATACCTGGATGCTGTGTGGGTGGGTGTGCTCTGTATGCATGTGCAGGCCACAACGTCAGATGTCAGTCTTCTGATGCTGTCCACTTGTTTTGCTGTGTTTGTTTGTTTGTTCTTATGAGATAGGGTCTCTCACTGTCCTAAATCTTGTCAAGTACTTTAGGCTAGCTAGACAAAAAGCCCTGGCTCGACAGCACTGGGATTGTGAGCCCATGCCATCATGTCTGCCTTTTCTAGTGCTTCTGAGGACTGTGGTTCTATAGCCAGGTCTTCTGCAACTGATCTATCTCTCCAGTTCTCCCACATCTTTTTATAATAGTAAAGTTGTAGAAATACAGCGGGATATTAGTAGCAAGATGTAACTTCCCCTAGTACTTATGAGGCATGATAAATAGATCTTTAAGTCATGCATAGTGAAAATAAACCACAAGCATATTAGCTTTGATTTTGGGGGAAGTTTAACACCGAATTGAAGTTTGTTTCCTCGTGGTGATTTTGCTAATTTGAAAGAAACGTGATGGCCTTGAAGTTTATCATTGAGAATTTACTCCTATCAGTTCTAGGTATGAGACTAACAAAAGTCCACAACATTGCATCTAAACTGTCGAAATTCTGTGTACAATTCAATATGGAAGATTGCTGTAGGCACAGCCTGTTTGGGTTTCTAGAGGCAACTATCACCCTCTAAGATGGAGGAAAAATTTGCCTGTAACTCAAGAAGAAACATACTCATCCTCAGTTAGGATTCAGAGCTTGACATGATTTCCAATTACGTCTCAGGTTTAGTATTTTATATTTATATTGCTCCATGACTGCAACCCTCATGTGAATACTGTTTGAATATCCCTTGAACAAAACCCAAAATTCAAAACACCCTGAAACATGATGTCCAGGGGTAAAATTTCAGTCCTGGTGAGTTCCAGGCAGATACACTAAAAGTACTATAAACATTATCTTCAAGCTATACTGATGATCATGCATATGTGAAACATAAATGAATTTACACTTAAACTCCCAGATATCTAGGTTTGCATGCGTGTGTGTGTGTGTGTGTGTGTGTGTGTGTGTGTGTATTGTCTGGTTCTAAGCAATTCAGGTGAGGAAGACTCAACCTACAGTGACAACACTAGCTGTCACTCAAAATAAATTTGTCTTACACCAACGCAATTAAAAACAAAAGGGGGCATGTATGTTATCTCAGTTGGTGTACATGACATTTATAGGCTATAGACTTACTACATGTGTTCCACTGAAGAGGAAGACATCAGAAGACTGAGCATGGGGACTGGAATCCAACTTGGCTGACCTATAATCACTAGACATCTCATTTTCACACTCTAATCTCTTAACAAAAAAATCTTCTATCTTCAATGTTTTTCTCTAAGTACTTTCACCTAGTCCCCAAAACTCGCTTATTTCAAATCTTCCAAGTTTTGAAGGCTCTAGAAGAAAATATCTCAGCTTTCCAGGTTGGAGATAAAGAAAATGGCCACTTTTCTTTGTGGCTTCTTAGGGAATAACTCCATAATTTAAAAAGCATTCTAACTATGACTTAGGCAGCTCCTTGGGAGAATATGAGAAGCCTTCAAGACAAATTGCTTTCCTTTGTTCTTTAACGATCATTACTTTAAAGGGAAATATGAACCTCAGAAGTGAAAATTAGCATTTATCACTTCCCATTCTTTGGATGACACAGAATATGTAATTTTGGTATAGCAGAAACTTCAAGTGAAGTAAGGACACACTTTTCTTGAGAAGAAAGACTATAATGTACTCATGTTTTCATCTGACAATGAGATAGTTATCTTTCTAAATCAGACAGCTACCATTACATTTTACAGCACTCAATTAAAACCATTATACCAGTGACTAGACACATACCACTCATCCTTACTGAGGACAAAACACAAAACAGACAAACCAAATAAACCTCCTATCAAAGAATAAGCCGGTTCTGAAAATAGACTTCAGAATGAGGAGGGAAAGCGCCATATTCAACTCAAAAGCAGACCTTCTAGATAAGCTCCTAGCAACGCTCCACCATTTAATCCAGGAACACAGTTTCCCAGAACTTCCTTCCTACTGCCAGGTCCTTCAGAAAGAGCCCTGTGAACCTCCCCGCCCAAGGATGCTCTGATCCACACTCATTTAAAGGCAAAAGTCAGTCCTCTCAGTTCGGTGAAATGCTGTTAACTAAACAAAGGCTAGGGAGATAACTCAGCAGCGTAAAAGTGCTTGTTTGGTAGGTCTGAGAACCCAAGTTCAACCCCACACCCAGGATCCACGTGAAAAAGCAAGGCACATATACACTCAACATGCATGTAACACACACACACAGACCTATGGAATTAGGAACAAATTCCATTCTGTATGAATCTTTTACATATGATTTTAAATGTATTTGCGTTTACATCATTCTTTCACGCATCATTTGGGGAGCCCTCAGACTCACTGTTACTCATAAATCACTAGAACTTCCTGAGACAGGAAAGGTGGGAAAGGGCAAAATTGGGTTGTGTCCTTCAGGAAATTTCAGGATCACATTGACGGATACTACCGACATTGAGGGACGTATGAACTGCCTGCCTTGAGTTGCTTTATCTTGGCTGTGAAAGTATGTGATAGAAAGTACTGGCCATTGACTCCATGTGGTGCAGCTCTTTCTCTACACCCAAGGCAGGCGCTGGGTACACTCAACAGTTTCTGTGCTATTTTCCTTCCCTTAAACCAAGGAAAGGAAGTCACTCTACAAAACTCAAGACTTTTGAAGTTAAATCCAGCATGAGATAAAGACATGTCATTTTGTTATTTGAAATTTTTAATAAGAGGTTTAATTTCCCAAAAAAAAAAAAAAAAAACAGAAAGTCTTTGGTTTGTGTTTTATTACTAAAATGTATAATAATGGTCATAAATGGGAAAACATTTTATTATATTAGCATACGTTAGGGAGGAAAGTATACTAGGGAGAATATTCACATCAAATGAATTATTGAGTCCAGGAAAATATGGGACCTAATATTATTTTAAAAATCAAATGTACCATTACATATTTCAGGATTTGAGTCTAACTTTCTTGATATAAGTCTGCTTAAAGCCATAAAGTTCTATAAACTTGGATATTTACAGCTAGATTATTTCTTTATGATCATATACATCCATTTATCATATTTTCAAAAAGTATGTTGGATGTAAATACCAGTTTTCCCTAATCGATTAATATGCCAAAAAATTCAATAGCAGAGCAATTCTTATATGAAAAGAAAACAGCTATTTATCATGTTATTCACTGGGATTTCTTTTTATGGTAACCAAACCCACACAAAGTCATTTTTTTGGCACTCACTACCAACAAAGGACTCGATATTCCAAGAACAGTCTCACATTCACATTTAAAAATTTCCCAGTGTTTTGATGCACTGAGGACAAAATTCAGAGCATATGGGTTTAGAGGTTCCTGTGGATAGGGTGACAGCCAAAGGTATCTTTACATCGGGAAAGACAGGCATCATCCTGTTGGGCAGTGGCACTTTTCAGAGGATGGTTGTACTGAAAAAGGCATTCAACTCTGGGTGGCTGTTGCAGGGTGTGTGTGTGTGTGTGGTTGGGTAGTCGAGAAACCGAAGTACAAGAAAAAGCCACAGCATAAGAGGGTGGGGGAAATAGGCAGCTACACAGGTGGGCTGGCTTGGCTCAGTGATGGAGACCAACCCTACTGTTTTGGGTTTTGGCTGAGAAAAACATCTCAGAAAAAAAAAAAGTTTATCTCGGTAAATTAATCCTTACTTAAGTGATAGCAACTGTTAAGTGACCATTATTAGATTATCACAGCCTAAGTAGTAAAATGGCAGCAGGCAGCAAGCTCGGACTCGTTGCTTCCAATATTTTACTAATAAGACATTTCTTAAAAGTCAAGATGGCTTCTTAGCTCTAGTTTGCCATTCTTATTGGTTTAGAGGATTACGTGGCACTGTACTTAAAACAAAGCATATAGACTTTTCTGTTGCTGTGGATCATTAATCAAATATTTTCAGAAACAAATGAGCTCAGACATAGTGTCCTTCAGCTGTAACTCTGGAAGTCAGGAGGAGGAAGTGGGAGGGTCAGCAGTTCAAGATTATCCTTACCTACTTAGGACAGCATGAGCTACAAGAGGTCCTGTCTAGAGAGAAGACAACACACACACACACACACACACACACAAACTCACAATCACGACTTGTAAATGTAGGTGTCACCACTACCACTGTGATACAATTGATGAACTTCTGCTCAGAAAGCAAGGTCAGAAGGTACCAGGAAGTGATGTAAGGGACCTCTCAAAAGCTGAGACCCGTGCCAATGTTCAGATGAACACAGATTTCCTTGAGATCATTTTGGAAAAATACTTTCCTTAAAGATGAATTATGCAAAAAGGCTTCTTTTAGTAAAAATCTCCATATAAACATTATTCTTTCCTAAAATGGCTGAGTTAGTAATAGGAGGAGAGAACTGTGTATCTTCTGGAACCCTGCCAGACAACTTGGGAGAACTTCTGGAAAGATCAAACCATTGATGGCATCCCTATACTTTGACCTGCTTGCAGTCTCACTTGACATGTAAGAGTGCCGAGCAAATGGAGAGGTGTTTTCCTAAGTGGGCAGCCATGCCACCATCATTGCAGATGTAGTCAAGGCACATGACTTATTCTGATTCTAGCATGACACTTTTAAGGTCTGATCATAGCATTTTTAGAACCGTAAGACAGTCGTGACTTTATGATTCCAGTGACCTCTTTCTCCAATCGCACTGCAAAAGTTATTCTTATAAGGGTTGGAATAACTAAGAACTTTATATAAGAATAAACTATGTCAGGAAAAAAGAGACTCTCTCAAATGAGACTCTCCCCATTGAGGAAGTTATAATTAAAGTGGGCTATCACAGAAATCAAAAGAAACAAAAGCTATACAACATACTGCTCTCTAAATTGAATACACCTGTCAGGTTGAGGGTATTCATATATGTGTTCACTGGAGGACCAAACTGCTCTTCAAATGCATATAAAATCAATAGGAGAAAATAATGAACTTTAGTTATTAATGAACTTTAGTTATTAACCTGCTATCTTCATGTCAATAAAGTGCATCACAATGTCTTTGCTTCCCACACTCTGGGAATCTGAGCTAAGTTCTGAGAATCTGAAGGATGAACAAGAGCATTTAAACTGTTGGTGCTGACAGTTAACTTAGTAGGTATGCTTATTCTTCACCCACAGAAACGGCCAGCTCTCAAAAAAATAAAATTTGGGATTATCTCTCTCTCTCTCAAAAAAAGCATTACTTTAATTTAAAATGATCCTCTTTTAACATGATGTAAATCTTTGAATAAATACTCGCATTAAAAGGAAATTTCTTGTAACAGAGCAGAAGCAATTTAAAACACAAGGCTAAAATTACAACGGGATGTATTCAGGCTAGGGAGATTAGCTCAGTTGTTAATGTGCTTGCTTGGCAAGCCTGAGGACATGAGTTCAACCCCCAGGCCAGGAGTGTTCCACATTTGTAATTTCAGTGCTGGGAAGCCAGGGCTAGGCAGATTCCAGTACAGCTAGCTTAGCGTACTTGGTGAGTTCCAAGCCATGGAGAGACTGCCTCAAAAACTACAGTGGACTGTGTGCCTAAGGAAGGACACCCAAATACCGCCTCCATGTGCATGTATGTGTGAGTATGTATGTGCAACTGTACACATATGTGCACTACAGGCACAATATCAAATCAATTCAAATGCACCAGATGTGGAAACTGTGTCTGATTCCAGGAGGCCATTCTGTCTCCCAGCTTCAGAGGGTTCCTACAAAACTGCTATGGAGAGTCATCAGGTAACTTCATATGCTCAGATCGACGAATAAAAATTCCTTTTTCAGCAGCAACATTCTGTGCTAAAATTAATTTCCGAGCTAGGAATCTAAAACCAAGAAAGAAAAAAAATAATGAAGAAAAAACTAGAGTCCCTTTATAGATGCTAGTAAGTAATGAAGAAAAGAACTGTATTATATCATGAATTAATATTTAGCTAAATCTAATATGAAGAAATTTAAGGAAGGGCTGGAGAGATGGCTCAGAGGTTAAGAACACTGACTGCTCTTCCAAAGGTCCTGAGTTCAATTCCCAGCAACCACATGGTGGCTCACAACCATCTGCAATGAGATCTGGTGTCCTCTTCTGGCCTGCAGGAATACATGCAGGCAGAATACTGTGCACATAGTTAGTAAATTAAAAAATAAATAAAGGTTTAAAAAAAGAAATGTAAGGAAGATTGTGTTACTTAACCCAAGTATATAATTACTTATCGGAGATTGTTTGGCTCTATGCATAAGATGCCAACAAAAAATACCATTAAACACCTTGCTGTGGTATTGCCTGCTTGTAATTCCAGAACTCAGGAAGCTGAGGGGAGAAGATAAGCAAATTCTAAGTCAATCTGGGCTACCCAGTAAAACATCATTCTAAAAAAAAATGACTGCTATGTCCACAGATGGACATTGTACCTTTATTATTTAAGACAACAACAACACCTTGGTCTATAGTGTGACAAGATGTCCCCAAAACTTTTGCCAAAAGAACTAAAGAACCAGGACCCAACAGTCAAAAGGTGCTTTGTCCCTGGATCATTTCCTACAACGATTTCAAGGGCTGTCACCCTTCCTCCCTAACCTCACCTTATTGTACCCCTGAAGTAGGACTTCAGGACACCCTGTGCACTTTAAGATATGAATCATTACAAGCAAGCAGCCCCACTTGGTTCCTCTAAAGATACAAAAGGCACAAAAAATAGCTTCTGCGATTGAGGCAGAAGCCACGTCAGCAAGCAGATGAACGTGGGTGGCCAGATAAGATTATAACACAGCCAACAGCAAATCATTAAGCAAATGCTGGATTTATTTTCTGTTTTAAACTTGGTTCTTCTTGCCTCAAATCAACCACTGCGAACCCTCAAAATGACAGCTGTCAAGCTCCTCTCTAACCTGGAAATGTCATCAGAGACAAAGAGGACTGCTTACCATTAGAGGAATGGTGAGAATTTCTAAAGGACAAAATTGAAATCAAATTAAATGAAACGCCACCATACTCAAATAGCATCTCTTTTTTAAAAAAATGAAATTAATTAAAAAACAAAGCATGGTCACACAATCTCAGAAAGGAAAAAAGTCTTATTTTCTCTCATATATGGAATATAAGAGAAATATCATGTATACAATAGTATATGTATACATGTGATCATATACACACATAGTACATGAAGAATGGAGAACAAGAAAAGCTAACATACAGAAAAGGAAGAAACTGAATCCAGACAATGAATGTGAGTTATGGAAAAGGTTGTAAAGTTAATTGTTTTTCTAGTTCTAAGTCCATTCTGGATTTCTGGGCAGGGGGTTTGGATGGTGGATAAAATATATTTGATACAAAAAGTGTGAGATTTAATGTGAGGCTCCACAGGTTCTATTCCAAATGCCTATTCTAATTGTACAAAATTCAATTGAGTTGCATAGACTTTAGGTTTGGTTAATTGTGGAGTGTGATGCTTTTTTAAATACTTGAAATTTTATTTTCCTTACTAATAAATGTTTTTTTCTTCTTAAAAAGAAAAATAAAATTTCTGGATAATAGGAGATTAAACTCAAGTTTAAAAAAAAAAAACATGGCATCTCTCAGAAAGAAAAAAAAAGAGAACAAATCACTGAACTCTTTGCATTCAAAAAGTCATCGAAGACATAAATGAACCGAGATGCCATAGATAACAGATAGTTTTAGGCAACAGCTTTGTGTAGTTTTCACTGAATATCCATGGCTGGAGAACCAGCTCTCACTACAGGAAGAGGTAAGAAAGGGATAGACAGTTAAGATCTCAGTAGATCAAGACAAATTCAATCTCACTGTTGCTGCCAGCCACCTTCACAAACCAGGCATGCTCTGTGAACCGATGATAAGCTGAGACCAGGGAAATGCTCTCAGTTCTGGCTGAGCAGGGCTACAGGAAGTGGGACACACTCTTCTCACACCCTGTTCTTATCACTAAAGTTTCAGATTACAGCCCCTCCTTCACCCAGGATGACTATTTCACATCAAGAGGAGGAAAATGGATTCAACAGATGTACACCTGTGTGACTTAACCTGACTTATTGCAAGTTTGGTTTCCTCTTGGAAATCAACAAACCTTAGTGACATTGTTATGCTCTAACCTTGTAGGACTGTTCCAGGCATTAGTGTGATCTCAAAGCAGAGATTCCAATGATATTAAGATGAATATCACAAAACTGATTGGAGTGAGTCTGCCCAGACAGGCAATCAGTTATGGTCCTGCAAGCTAGGCAATTATTTTCACGATTAAAATGAAGACACAGTCAAACTCTTTTGGAAAATTAATTTTCTCATTAATTTTAAGTGAGCTTTTAAAGCCTGGCTTCTCCATCAAAATAAAAGAAAACAAATTTCCTCAAACTGCTGGATTACATGCTTCCATTTCCTAGAAATAAATAGTTTATGTGGTACATTGTTGTTATAATGAAAGTGGGAAGAATGTCATTAAAAAGAAAAAAAAACTTTACTTTTAGATTATTAGACTCATGTGAAATCACCAGGTGACAAAATCGTGTTTAATAAATACTGAGTTTGTCAGAAAGAGTGCTGATGAACATTGTTTAAAAATCTCCAGGTCACTCAAGGCTAGCGACTCCCACAGATCTCGGAAGAGAACCTAGAACTACCACTTCACTGAGCCAGCATAACCTTGACCTTCTAAATGTTTGTCATTATGCCCACAGATAAGTATGTGTTCTCATCCTTGACCAAGGAAACGTCTCCTTGAAACGAATGAAGACCATTACAGAAAACTTCAGCGCATCCAAAAGCAGATTTGTGGAAGGGATACATCTAGAAAACACCTCCCACATCTAAGGCTCAGGGACCATCATGGAAGAAGGGCAGAAAGATTGTAAGAGGCAGTGGATCAGAGGATTTGCTGGGAGATTGTGTCTTCTCATGTTAGAAACCACGCCCATAAAGTCCCACCACCATGGCTCCCTAAACATGAGATGAACAAGAACAATAACAATACACGTGCCAAAATAGACAGGGGAAACCCCACAAGGCCTCAACCTTAGGTAAAGAAGTACAAGCAACTAAGGAACACTGAGACTGTCAAAAATATTCTTTCTAAGGGAAGAGCTCACTCACTGGTTATCCAATATCAAAAGGTCATCCCTGAAGACATACATATTTGTTAGATTATGCAAACTAAGCAGATTAGATTTAGGAATACATATGTACATACATTTATGTGTATAAAAAAATTAAATACAGAAATGAGGCCACGCATTAAAAGAGAGCAAGGACTGATAATCGATAGGATTTGGAGGGGGGGGAAAGGAGGGAGAAAGATGTGATTACATTATAGTCTCAAAAATAAAAGAAAATAATATCAGACTCCTATAAACTAGATTCCTTAACATAAAGTGAGTGTAGTTTCTTTAACTGGTACAGGCTGGCTACTCTGTCACTGGCAGGCTTGTTACTCTTTAGTTACTGTTGAGAGTATTTCCCAAACATTCATCTCCCATGCGTAATTGAATCTTGGAAAACCCAAATAGCCCTGTTTCTATCTAAGTAGTTTGTTGGCCTTTTTAGTCTTGAAAGAAAACAGTTTTTCGGATCAGATATTTACTTGTGTATTGTAACGCATTTTCATTAAATTAGCAAGAGGAAGAGTATACTCATAGAAGACAGATAAATGAGTATCTGAAGATCATACATTGTTTGTAGGACTAGTTGTCGTCAACCTCCACTCTTCCTGAATTATTCTAAACAACAATTTAATGAGACGTCAATGAATTATTCCCTGGCCAACCTTCTCAGGCACCTGTAAGAACTTCCAACGATCTTTATTTTTCTCTCAGGTTAAAAATCTATGCTAAATCATAGTTTTAAGAAAAGATTCCAACAAACCTGCCAGCTTTAAGATACAAACTCATCCATCATTTGAATAAATCCTGTGACAACTGGACCAGTAGAACATGCCACAGATGTGATTCCTGGGTCTCGTGTGAAAAGGAAGGTTTGAGCATGGCCTCTCTAGCAGAAGGATCGATGCTCCTTCTCACCTACAACCTACAGGGTGGATCTGTAACTGGGTTTTGAGAGTGGAAGATTTGGACGTGGTGGCTAAAGAAGAGAGAAGGGCACAGATAGCGATGTTCAAGATGTGTCCTGTCACTCACAAGGTTTACTTAGACACATTTTTCTCCTCAGCAAAAAAAGGGAGGGGGAAGGTTCTCTCATAGCCAGTTCATTGTTCACCTTTGACGTGTCAAGAGTACTAGTGTTAAGTGTCAAGTGGCTATGAGATTCTAGAGAGGGAAGAGAAGATCTTCATGTGCTGGAAGCATATACATGCACATACACAAACACACACATGAATACACACATGTACACATAAACACATGCACACACACCAAACACAGCACACACATGACCACAGATACATTTATACATAATCACATATACCCACACCTACACCACACACAAATGCACACTGCACACACATATACACGTAAGTTCATGCACATACAAGCCACACATGAACATAAAAGCACACACATGAGAACACACACCAACTCACGTAGTACACACACCACACACATACCATACATGCATGCACACTCCAGCACACAAAGTTGAATAGGGTGCATCAAACGTCATCATAAAAGGAGGTTTGACAAGTGAAATCTGCCGTTTTGCATAGGACCTGGTTCTGCAAATGCTCACTTTCATGTGTATGAAAGTGTCACATGGAATTCAACACATAGGTATGGAATTGATAAATTGCTATCAATCAAATAAACTTAGGGGTCAGTGATGCTATTTATGGCAGAATGTGCAGGATTCTAGTTCTGATCCAAGGAAGGAAGGAAAGGAATCAGGGTGGGTAGGTTGCTTGATCTGAAGTGATCTATGAAGCATTGCTATTCTAAAGCACAGGAAAGTTATAAAACAGAGCACAGTAAATTGCAAGTTTTTTTTTTCTTTTAAAGGCAAAACCATGTGCACCAGTGTCAGCCAATTATGACTACTTACCTAATGTTTCTGATTATCTAATGACATTTTCAAGCACACACTGAATGCCCGCTATACACTTCTTAGAGGCTGATGTGACTTTGAACATGAGTTCCAGTCTACAGGAAGTAAATGAATGTCTGTTGATGCCCTGGATCCTGCAGTGTCATCATTCCCTCCTCCTTCCCGCAGGCTCAAGGCATCAGCCTGCAAGGTGCTGTCCTCCTCTGGTATTGGCAACACCAACTCTCCCACACAAATCCATCAGCTCATGCAATGTCTGCCAAGACCATAGTTACAACCAAGGTCCAAAAAGCATATTTGACAACCAGTAAGTCATATAACAAGCACATTGGCTTTAGGAGCAAATAGTTACAAACTTCTGTTATCATTTGGGGTTCTTTTGTGCTTAGTCTAATAACATATTAATTTAGATAATGTTAATAAAATTTTAATAATATTTAATAAAAATAATAATATAATAATGTAAATTTCCAGATCATTAAATTCAGCCCAAGTAGGAGATGGAAAGGTGAGAAGTCCGTTTTGCTTTGAGAGCCAAGACACGCTGTGATGTTTCCAGTCTGGGCTTAATTCTGTACGCTCTAAGTCAAACAGAGTTTCTTTTCTTCTTTATAACTATCCTAACTCTTTATTATTGGGACATTAATAACCTGGCCTTGTCACACAAACCAACTGAGGAAGAACAAGAATGGACCCTTGGGAATAAATGATCTTCACCTTCAAAGAAGACATTGATAACCCATAACTTTATTGATAAATCTATCAGACATGGAAGATGGCAAGAGGACAAAACATAATCGATGGCCTTTGAATTACTTCCGGTTTTACTAAAAACTGTTTAATGAAAATTTTAAGTTTCCCTAAAGGGGTAATTGTTAGCAAAACTCAGACGTCAGCTGAGTCGATGTCTCAGTGCATTATTTAGTGCATTATTTAGTATCCAAAGCAAAAGCAGAGATTTAAGCCACAGCCAGCTCTCTGTGTGTGCTATTTTCTGTCAACTTGCTGCTGCAGCTCTTTTGCTCTCCTTCCTGCTGTATCTCTGCTCCCTCTCTCCTGCCCCCTCCCTCCTGCTTCCTCTATCTCTGTTTCACTTCAAAACTGGTCTCTTGAAGATGCCTGCCTTTAACTCACTCTGCAGACCTGGTGGGGCCTCCTCTTATGATCCCCTTCCCCCAGCCTCTAATAATAATAATAATAAAAAAAAAAAAAAAAAAAAACTTTCAAAGTAAACATTTTACTCAAAGAAATTCCTTTCACACAGCCACCAGAGGTGAGCCACAGGGTTCAAGGAGGCCAAGGGTGAGAGACAACCCCCATTGCTATAGGGCTCTCTGCTGACTGCTGCAGGTTAGATTATCTTTAAGCAAAATGGCAGAGCCAAACAGATGGTGTTTAGTTTAAGTAAATGTCATGTTATCTAAGTTTAGTTGCACACACCTCTAACCCAAGTGCTCAAGATGCTGAGGCAGGAGGATTGGAAACTGAAGGCTAGCCCAGGCTCTACAGTTAGACCATGTCTTACACAGACCACTCCAAACAAATAATAATAATTTTTTTTCTCAGCTTGTAGTTCAATCTCTAATTTTTATTATTCTCTTTTGCAATTCTCTTTATCCTATCTTCAAGTGTTATTGTGGTAAGTAAATAACTGTTTGACTTCACGGCATCTTACTTAGCATTAACTATTGAACTAAATATCTTGAGAAACGGGGATAAAATAAAATGGTTTATTTGACGCCTGTACAACAGTGAGAACTGCACAACCTAACAAAGACATAACTTCAATGCATTGCTTTCCCAAGTTTATCTGGAATTATACTGGTGTGTGTGTGTGTGTGTGTGTGAACTGATTTCAGTGAAATATGAATTATGAATTAAATATGAAATATGAATTAAGAATAACTCACAGCTGTCAAAGCTGTCCTGCCTTCAAGAAGCTTTATGTGCAGTGCTGTGAGGGGACATAAAAAGAAGCAGCAAGAGCAGTGGAGACTTCAGAGCTCATTAGGAAAACCCAGAGATAGTTAGGCAATGCCACATGTCGAAAGTACTGAGGTAGGCATGAAAAGAAGGCTTGTGGGTCAGGTAGACACGTTACAGTGCAGCAGACAAGCAAAGAGATGCTGGCTCTAGAACAAGGGATGCTGGTTATCTGGGTCAAGAGCTTCTGGGTGCTCTCTTGTCTCTGACTCCATCTCCTAAAGGCAAGCTGAGATTACAAAGTCTTGTAACTCCATGGCTGGCCTCTACCTGCATTCTGGACTGAGGTCATCAGGTAAAGCAGAAAATGATTTTACTCTCTGAGCCATCTCCCTACGGATGCATTCAGCTTTTTCATGAGGGTTCTGAGGGTTGAGCTCTGGTCCTCATACTTGTAAGGTAAGTACTTTACTGAAGGTCCCAGAAACTCTCTTCGAAGGGCCATTTTCAAAGGTTTGGTTTTTTTTTTTTCTTCAGAATATATGCCAATTTTATCTGAGCTGGTAAATGCTAATATATCCAATGGTTTACCATTTATATTTTAATAAAAATCTCTAGATGATGAACTCAAAGCCAGCATCTATAAACAGATTTGAGACATTAAAAATTATACAACACACACACATACACACACACACACACACACACACACACACACACTTCTTTACAACAGAAGCAATTCCTTTTATGTCCTAAGTGTAAAAACTGAGCTGTCCTGATTTCAAATTTTTTGGAGGTTTTAGAAACACAAACCATTATTTATCATCTGGAATGCAAACTCTTTGCTTTATTAAATTAACTATGAATTGTATGCTTAACCACTTATGAAGCACGCTGAAAGTCACAAAGTCATTTGTGGCCTTGGGGAGAGGGCTCAGTGTTTAAGAGTGCTGGTTTTACAAAACATGAGGATGTGACTTTGAACAGTGAATCCCCAAGTAAAAAGCCAGGCTTGGCTGCTGATGTCTGTAACCCCAGCATGAGGAGGCAGAGAAGGGCAGATCCAGAGAATGTTTTGTCAGTCAGTCTAGCCTAAATGTCAAGCTTCTGGTTCAGTAAGAGATCTTGTCTAAACAAAATAAGGCCGAGAATAACATGGGAAGACACTTAATGTCTTGCTCTAGCATTTGCAGGGCACACTCATATACAAGCATTACACACACACACACACACACACACACACAGAGAGAGAGAGAGAGAGAGGGGGGGGGGGGCATTTGAACATACACCACAGAGCATATTACAGTGATAAGTATAGTAGAAAGTTGGTGCATATGTTTACATTAGTAGATAAATAAATAAATAAATAAATATGAAGAATAGATGAACTAAGAAACAGGTATGAATTCACTCAGGAGTTCCATGCTAACCAGAGTGGGTGTCCAAAGCGTGTATAAAACCCTTTCTTGTTTGCTATCCAAAGAACCTTCTAAACCCTTAGACCTGAACATGGAAGAGCAAGATGCTGTGGAATTGCCCACTAATCTCTCATTAGCCCAAGAATTTTATTTTTACTTCAACCTAAACATGATATTTTCCAGCCTATTTACTGGCCCTTTTTGGTTCAAAAAGCTAACATATGAATTTGTGTCCTTTCTGAAGGAAGTATCTAGTTTGTTTTGTTTCAAGGCAAATTTTTGGTCACTAACATCATTGCTACCATGAAATACTTGTTTGTTTGTTTGTTTCTTTGTTTGCTTCCTGTCTCAGCCACACTTAAAAAATTCGAACACACATCTCAGAAAGAGGTAATATTGCAAGAAACATCATAAGTACTATTAGGAACCATTTCCAAAATTGAAACTATTTGTACTTTATAATCATGTTTGGATAGCACAACTAGGAAAACTAATTAGTTCCAGGTCTACAAAAAATAATGGAAACCACCCAAGTATTTTTCTCTTTCTGAATCCTTAACTGTAGCATATTGATTCTAGAAGGTTTTACAGCTGCAACAGAAAAAGGGCATGCAAACAATACAACTCAATAGAAACATATATTATCCTTTCCTTCTGTAAGAAATTATGTATGAATAATATGAAATAATATGGTCAAATTATATTATCTTTGAGACATGGTCAAGTTTCCAGCTACTGTCAAGCCTCCGCAGGAGGAATGGGAAATATATTTGACATATTCTTGGACACAGATAACTTAGGCTGGCAGATCTCACATCCCAACTTTCTGCAGTCTAATCTACGGTTGGATGAAGATTCTGTTGAGCATCCAAAGGGTTAAAAATCAGATTTAGACACATGTACTTTTAACCAGCGTTGAGTCCATTTGATCAAGTCTCAAATCTGCCTAATCCGTTAACATACAAACACTAATGATACTAAGTGCTATTTAAAATTTAAACAATGAAGAGTCTGGAAACAAAGTGTCATTTTGATTAATCAGTTGCATGTGTTTTAAAGCAATCTTGCCTCTCAAGTAAATGTAAACACTAGAGTGTGTTCTCTTTGAATTCCCAGTTGTGGTTTAGTCATCATTAGTGATCAATGCCCAACATGGGCTTACTTGTGTAATGTTGGTGTAATGCTACGTAGGTGTAATTTTGACACCTACATAAATCTTCAGTTATCCACTCTAGAAGATCACAACAATATGGTAGGCAACATTTGTATCTATCGGCTTGGGAAAGCAGTTAGCCAAAATGTCCAGGCCCTCAAATAGCAGCAGTTGACACAATTTCAGTGGTTCCACACTGGCTGATGTCATTTGCAATCTCACTTTCATCCCTTCTCATTTGTCACTGAAGGAAATAGAAGTTGCTAGAGATGATACGAATAAAAATCCTTTGGGGCTGGAGTGTCACTGAGTGACAGAGTGCTTGTCCAACAGGAGCAGGGCGTTGGGGCTGATACTCAACACTGTAAAAACCATTCAATGCCATAATCAACTTCAATAACATACTTTCTTCAAAGCAAATAGAAGTAGGTTAAAAAAAAATAAAGACAAAGAGGTGGGTATAATAGCTCATACCTAAAAATGATAGTATTTTCTAGGCTCAGAAAGAAAGTCAGGAGTTCCATGCTAACCAGAGCTATAGCAGAAAAACCCTGTCTTATGAAAACAAAATAAGATAATACCAAAACCACACAAATAACAACAAACAGCAACCCACAAACATAATAGAAAATTACAGAATGAAAAATTGTATTGTCTAATTTCTAGGCGCCTTGCTGTGCTTTCACTGAAAGACTTAGACAAGATGCCCAGACTAATTTTACTTCAGCATCTGCTCCTTGATTTTTAATAAGGATATAAATTATTTGAGCAAACAAACTATAATGTTGTTCTTAACACCAAGAAATATAAAGAAAAATTATCAAAAATGCCTTCCTCATTCAACGTTTATTACAGCGTCAACATCTTTCTACCATAAGAACATATGAAGAAACTGAGGCTCACAGAGGGTAAGCTATGGTCAGCCCAGCTTCTAGAAGACTACATGACTAGGTGCCTTCCAGGCCTCGTACTTCCCAGAACAGGGCTATTTCCATGGACCACAATAGACACAGGTCTCCTGACTCCTCTTGTATGAACTAACATTGAGTGAAGCCCTTATCTCTTTGATCTTGAGTTTCTGACTATATAAAAAGAACACAATAATGTTTGTGACCTGACTGCCACACTATGTTGGTAAGTCAAAATTGAGATGCCATGATAAGGTAGCTGGTTGATTTAAAAGGAAAAGGAAAGTTAAATCACTTTAAATGCCAAATAAATATCGCTGTTGTTGTTGGTACTGATGAACATGGCAGTTTTATTGTTGATGGAGGAAAGTGTAGAAGAAAGTCAAAAGACTAACTCCTAACTAATAATTCTTGCTTCACTGAGGGTACCAAGAGAGTTCAGTCAACACAGTAACAGTGATGAAGCTTGTATACAATAGGCTAACGTGATTATTTTACAGCTAATTAAAACTATAAACCTTCTAAAGACATCTGTTAGCAAACTTACACTCATTACACAGTTGTGTAGTTAGCTCCAAACCCAGTACTTATTTTTGCTTGCTTTTTCTTAAGGAATTAATGAACAAAACTTCATCTCAACAGGCGGTAATACCAAACTGAATTAAAATGTGATTTAACTCTAAATTATTTCATAACCCCTACATACACCAAAGAAAGGAGCAACTCATCAAAAACAACTAATTAGAAATATTCTCCTCAAGGGCACAGTCATTAAGACTGTATGCACCCAGTAAACACCCAAGCTAAAGACAAAAGTGCTTCGTGAACACCAGTGCCTAATATGCACCTATGTCTGAAAAATCTGGTTTTGTCAAAAAAATATGGTAATTTTTCACAAGGGATGAATACTTGAAATACTTTCTGAAGTGGGCTCTGAGGAGCAACAGCTGTCAAAGGTGAAGGAAGATTTTTATCCCAACAAAAACAGAAGAAATTCTCTCCTGTTTGGATCTGTGGGTGAGAAGAGGTCACAAATCTCTGACACTGTATCTGTCAGGACATCTGGTAACCAAGAAGAGAAAGCCAGGAATAGGAGATCCCTAAAAAAAAACCCAATAGGTAACAAGGAATCTGAATGAGCCTTGACTGTCAGTCCCTTGCCCTGAGCTAAGCAGGATGAGCAATAAACAATACATGCTAATTGGGTCATTTGGGATAGGAGCTCCATTTTTGTTATCAAAGGGATGCAAACAAACAGTCTGCCTAGAACGTCTTGCACAGGTACAATGGTGTTTCCCTCTCCCCAGATTTCCTATATATCACGAGGAAGGAGTTGCAGTTATTTGTCTTGGTTTTAATTTTCTGCATAGCTCATCTTCTCTAACAAAAAGCTGCTCTGTTCCTGAATGCTCTGGGTCACGGGTGATCCCAAGAAGGCAGTAGACTCTGAGGGTAACAATATAACTAGGCCTTAATGCTCCCACACTGTTCACCAGCTATGAGACCCCGGTTAAATGAATGATTCCCCAACTTGTTTCCTCATCTTAAAATAGCTCTGATGCCAGAAGGATGTTTTAAGTCAGATAAAATGCCACATGTAAGTCATTTGGGACAACACCTATCACTCATAAAATGTCATAAATTATTCTCATTCTTCTTATTACAATGGCAAAGGTTAAATTTCCAGAATTAATACCTGTTATGCTGGTACTAAACGTGAGCTATTTGAGTCCTAAGAATAACATGTAGATCTATAGTTGAAATGGATTTTGTATGTATGTAAGCCCATGTAGATGTGTTTATATGAAATGTACATATTTTGTCTGGTATAGATATAAAAGTGTTTAAAAGGGTATCTACTTAGATATTTCATAGAGTTATTATTTATATTGGAAATTTTTTTAATGACAGGATCACTAGCCATAAAACAAACTTATTCTTTGACTTATTGGTAGGTATGTGCCTTAACACTATCTATATCTATAGTATCAAACCTAGATATTCCTAAAGGATAAAGGGGACTAGAGACCTTATTAGCCTTGAGGAGAGCCATTCTTCTGCATGGCACTAAAATACTCAGAGCAAGAAAGAGAACATCAGACACCTTGAAGCAACAGAAAACACACATTATTCTGACCCACAGAATAAAACCTCAGCATGGGACAGCAGCAAGGCGCTTTAAAATTATCTTCGAAACAAATTATTTGGAAAAGTAAGAACCATGGAAATTATCTCCCACTTTACCAAGCATTTCTGAGTGTTCAACATCAGAGTTGTTCAACTAACTTGTGTAAGACAATGTACAACTGTGATCAAAGTTCAAGGTGGAGGTGGAACAGCTGGTGATGTCAGAAAGCAGGGAAGCCTTGGGGCTGGGATCCAGCCCTTTAGGAAAAAAAAAAAAAAAAAGCTTCTTCCATAGCTGCTGCAGACCCTAGCATCATGTGCTAGCTTGAGTTTTACCTTCCTCCTTATGCGTGAACGCTCCACATATATAAATTACTTAATGCCAGAGATCCCAGATGTTTTTCAAATCCAGGTCAAATTGCTAAAGGTTATTTATTCTTAGTATTTTTGCCCAAGGATGTTCCCCGATATTAGATTTAAGCAGCAAGTATTTTCCCTTACTTCAGACTTGATGTCTGGATGGCAGCACAGCTGGGTGGCACCACAAAGATACTGAAAATGTCTGCACTTGACTGGTGAAAAAACCTATATTAATTGCTCTCACACATGTGTGTACACACACACACACACATGCACGCACATACACGCACACATGCATGCACACATACACACACATGCACGCACACACACGCACACATGCACGCACACACACGTACACATGCACGCACACACACGCACACATACACACACGCACACGCACGCATGCACACGCACACGCACACATACACATGCACGCATGCACACGCACACATACACACACGCACACATACACACGCACACATGCACACGCACACGCGCGCGCACACACACACACACTCTGCAGCATTCCACCCAGGAAGAGCATCACCGTGCTCAGCTGCTGAAGTGTCTCTGTTACTGTAATTTTTAGATACTTATCAACATTCAATTAACATCTGTGATATGATATTAGTCATTATTAACACTTATTAATCACCTCTGCCTCTGCTGTAAGAAGGTCAGGATTCAAGTTTAATAAGGTAGAACACTGACTAACAGACAGCATCTTTACATCATTTAGTCTCTCCTGTGGAACACCTGATTCCTTTCCAAGTTGAAATTTCTAACAATTTAACCTCTGATTTTATATATACACCATATGTATATTTCATATATTTCATATATACATGGTATGTATATTTCATATATACATGGTATGTATATTTCATATATACATGGTATGTATATTTCATCTATTTTATATATGCACGGTATGTATATTTCATATATATGGTATATATATTTCATATATACATGGTATGTATATTTCATGTATTTCATATATACATGGTATGTTCAGGGGAGAAAAAAAAAGGCTTCACCATAATGGGTAAATCTATTTGTAAAAAAAAAAAATTTCTAAAAGAATTTTTTTCTACTTAATTAGTACCTCTTGCATGGGGAAGATTTTAACCTGTGGAGAGATTCAAATTTAAAGTCAAGAGATGAAATCTTAGACATAGCTTTGTTTAATATCACAATGAATGAGAAAGAGAAGTAAGAAGAAGAGGATTGAGTTTCAGGAAGAGAAATCTCCCTGAATGCACGGAAATTATTTATATCTATGGAAATAGTGAGAAGGAGCCATTTGGTTTTCTAAGACTGGAGCTGTCCTTTTTCACTGGGGTTGAGATCTAAGCCCTGGCTATGAATGTCACAGGGCGGCCCACCCAGTATCTCTGCTTTTTCTTGCAGCCTGTTCTGATGCTGGTTCAGATGAGAGAGGAGAAAACCCTCCCTAGGTCTCACCATGTATGAGGTAGGTGTGCATCCAAAAGAAGTAACTGCAAGGGAGCCCACAAAAACACATTGTAGTGAGAGGTACAGTGGCATTGTGATAAAGAACACCAATTGAGCAAGTTGGAGCAGATGTCACAGTGGTTTACCCCTGATAGTTCTCATTTGAGAAGGTTACATGGAACCAACAGAAAGAGTAAGGCCAGGGGCAGTGTTCAAAGCTGATTCTCTTTCAGTCTAGAACCCCTGATGTTTCTGGGGATTGATGAGACCTCTGTGAGCACACTGATTCTATTCTCCAGGATGTAACCTTTATCACTTCAGCTAACTGAACATCCTCAGTTAAAAGTAGGTATGATCCATCCAGCCTTGCCAAACTTGGATACTGTAAAACTAAATGAATCTACATGCTACAAAAAGATGGCTCCATCAATGTTAACTCCACCTACAATGGTGGCCACATCAGCTCACTTTGCCTTACAACATCAACGGCTTTTTGTCTATGGAAGGAACTACAACAATCATACAACAAAGCCAACTGACAGCACACCTCTCCATGACAGCACACCTCTCCATGACAGCACACCTCTCCATGACAGCACACCTCTCCATTACATGCTCCACCATGATCCTTGAGTGTGAAAGTGGAAATCTCTGGTTTCTTTGGAGACTCAGTTGTGTCATGTGATGTTTTTCTGGAAGCTGTCTTATGAGAGGATGTCTTGCTGAGGCAGACACGGGATGTTTGGAAAGAGTAAAAGTAGAACCCAACAGACAGTGAACAAGACTCTTGCATTGGTTCAACTTGTAATGATTTGCTGGTCTTCACTCATCATTGCTGGTCCTGACTTCATAGAGAGAAACATACCAAAGAATTTCTTGAGATATTCTGGATGCTTCTTGCTGCTTCCCAGGACATGTGCCAATTTGGTGAATCTGGATGGAGGCACTGCTAACTGATTCGAGTTTGGTATTTGCCGGTTTGACTTGACTGCCAATACCGATTCGATTTTGGAATCACCCTAAAGAACTACCTCTAAATGGGTCCACATTCCCCATTTCCTAATAACCTTTCTTCTCCCCTACCTTTGGTCAGTGGACTAGAAGGGAAGCCGAAGTGTTTAAGAACCCTTATTAAAGTAGGTTTTCGGAAAATCTAAGCCCACAAGAGTGAGTATGAAATGACCTTAAAATGAGAATCACACATCACTGTAAGCTCTGAGACAGACTTTCATACACACCCAAGTCATAGTTTTAGAGATGCTTACTGATGAGTTCCATGCCCTGACTTAATTTCTTCACTAGTGCCTTGACATTTCATTTGCAGACCTGTTGGACCTACTCCAACATAATCATCCCAAGTATATTCTCCCTCTCTGAAACTTTTTTCCTTGCCTCTCCTGTGATTCTACAGGACAGATATTTTCTAGTGGTACATAGCACTATGACACCCTTCCTCAAGTCTGAATCCTAGAAGTCAGGTATCCTCTCTGTATTATTCTGTTAGATGCTGCTATAGCCAAAAAATAAAAAAATATAAATGTATAGTAACCTCTTCATAATAAAAATTGAAATGTATGTCCTCGGAGTGATTTGAAGATCAAGTATTCTTCAAATTTAGGGTCTTACCTTCTACAATAGAAATTCCAACCCTGACTCAAGCAGGCAGAAGGGAGAAACAGGGAGAGTCACTGGGGGAGAGTTTTAGGAATCAGGCCAGGAAGCCTTCTACCCATCCCAGGAACCATCACTCAGCTACCTGGTTTCTCCAATAGCAGGGAGCTCAGGAGCTGAAGTCAGTGAGCCCTGGGGAGATAGGGCATGGGCCTGGCACCCAGTCAGCCAGCATCTCTGCCATGCACTAAAGGTAAAAAGATGCTCATTGGTGTGTAAGGGCATGGACTTATCTTTGCTGTGGTCATGCAATAATAATAGGAAAATAAAAGTTCCATGTTAAAAAATATTCACAGCTCTAAATCTGTTAATTTCACAAAAATATTGCTTGGTTCTCCCTTTCCCTAATGTGCTCAAACTTAGTTTTAAGGATGAAAAGTGACATTTCCAGAAAAACATTACAAAAAGCATTATGAGAAAAGTTAAGTTTCCAAAACAGAATCATCCCCTAATAAGGGAATGCCTTGGAGAGGGAACAGTCATGACAGTGACTCGCTTACTGGCAGTGTTTAAAGAAAAGGTAGAGAGCAGGGTGGAGGCCACTTACTGTGCAACTTACTTTGTAAATTCACCTTTTAATATCCAGAAGAGTCCTGCCATGTTCTGTAACTGAGCTAGATGTTGCAAAGTAAAACCTTCATTCTAATGTTTTCATACTTACATGATCTTTTAAAGTCAGCTAAGCTAAGAAACTGATCAAGTCCGTGGATGACAACTAAAACATTCATTTGACACAGAATCTGTTACAAACAGCAAGGGCATCACAGAAAATGTGCAGATGGAAAGTTCTGTGGTTTTTGCTTTTTGTTTTATATTTTTTTAATGCCACCATTTGACCAGGTCAAGATTGCAGTGCATTTAATTCTTAAGGAAAGAAAAGTATCAAGTGTATATTTCAGATCCAGTAAGAAACTGGGTGTCTCTCCAATCACCAATATGTCACCATCACGTCAG
This sequence comes from Arvicanthis niloticus, assembly GCF_011762505.2. NCBI lineage: Eukaryota > Metazoa > Chordata > Mammalia > Rodentia > Muridae > Arvicanthis > Arvicanthis niloticus. Next base: position 23,004,964 of record NC_133436.1, on the reverse strand, counting down.
CTTACAAGTGATGAATGCTATCCCTCTGGGTCCAATCCAGAGGATCCCTTTCCTTTGCTGGAACTTGCTTCACCACACAAGCTCTCAAAATAGATTCGTTTCTGCTATTTTTTTGACTATAGTTTAAAGAAAGGTTTTGCAAAGGCTGGTGAAATAATTACAGTTGCATAGGCAAGGCATATAATTAGTTGAAGACGAGGGTTGAGAGGGGAAAAGACTTCTCCTACACTACGTGGGCACAAAGACTTAGGCTTATTAAACTGTGAAGCAACTGCTGTTTGTGGATTTCATGGTTACAACCAACAACTGGGTGGAAAATACCCCACACAACTATGTATAGACACACACATACTCAAACCTTCAGGACACAGACAGAACACATCCTCCCTGGGCTCGAGTCAACACAGAAGCTGGGACTGAATGTAAGCTCAGTAGTTATCCTGACCCCACAGTTTCATAGCTCAATCAGAACAGAACAAAAGAAAAGGCCAGATACATTTCTTCTGCATTCAAGGCCAGGCAGGATACCCTTCCCAAGTCACCTAGAGGGCCTCCTCTTCTTATGCCTTCTCAGGCATCCTGCTTTTGGGAATGCTTCTTCTTATTCCTGAAGGACAGAAGGAACTCAAATGTTCTCCTTTTCATACAAACTTGTTGAACTCACAAAGATTTAAACCACGGGAGGATCCTTAAGGTAGGAATATCAAGAAGTTTACCTGTTTCTCCAATTTCTTTTCATTCCTGCATCCAGTTGTACATCATACGGTGCACAGAACTCAGGCTCCGACTTTAATTGCACATGGAAATATAACGCCAATTTATTTTTATCCAACACACACACATTTTAATTGGAAGAATTTGCTCACAGCCTCAACAGCCATGCCTTAGTAGCAAAAAGCTCACAGGACGTATGAACGTATGAATAATTATAAATATCACATATGGTGTGGCCTGGACAGCTTTAAAAATTTGCAGACCAAAATAAAAAAAAAAATTACACAGGTGCTAAAACAGGTTGGTGGATCCACAAACAAAGTGGCTGTAAGGTGCACGGTACAGTGAAGTTTATGCATTCCTGACCTAGCCTGATCCCAAGATAAATCTCGGAACATCAAGGTTCGCAGCTCCTTTCTTCAGGGGCAGGTAATGAAAATGGGAGGAGGGGCTTGGCGAAGAAACAAGAAGAGCAGGGACCGACCAAGAGTCAAATGGCGAGTAGAACTCTGACCTCAGTGTGAGTCAGCTGAAGAAAAAACTAGGCTGACCCAGAGTACTGGCTTAAAGGTCTGGGCTTGCTTCTGCTCCGGGGTGCCTAAGAGATGGATCCTTCTCTTGAGTGACCTTTGTTTAAAGTATCAAGCACAAAGTAAGATGAAAGCTGTTTTACTGGAGATTAGTTACTCTGTCTGGCCCATAAATGACATACAGACTCAATATTCCAAAGATGGTCTGCGGGAATAGAAAACAGAGAAAGCAGCAAAATAACAGTGTGTACCTGAACATATGGTGCTCCCACCTTCATGCGCAGAAATTCCCAGACTTATTTTGATACTTATTTTGAACAGAGTTAAACATAAAATGAATCCTTTCAGTCGGACTCCATAAGTTCCACCTACCAATGCTGTTGCCCTTATCCAAAAATAAATAAAACAAAACAAAAAACTGCAGAGAATTTCTTAACAACATACCAGTAAACTATAGTGAGGTTATCTCCTTTCTAAGATGAATTAAATGCCCAAGTGGATGCCCAACAAGATGACATGGGCCATAAGCAGAGGTGTGCGTACAGGGTGGACTAGTAATGTCAGCAAATGCTTTGAAAGAGCCTAAGGGGCCGGAAGTACATGGTGCATCACCCTGGGCCACTTCTTCTAGTCTCTGCACAAAGGGGACAGCCTGTGCTTCTTACAGTGAGCAAGAAAAGCACGTTGGAAGAACATTTCCTTCTCAAGATACTCCCTGCCCTGACATTCCAGCCACCCTCTGAGAACATCATGGAGAGGTGCCAGAAATCCCTCCACCTAACACAGGAATCTTTCCACTTTCCACGGGTCTTGCTCTTCATCACCATGGAAGAGGGGAGTGGATGCACCATGAGATCCTGCCTTCCTTCAGTTGCTCTCCTCCAGGGCTTGCCAAAGAGTTCTCAAGGAAGAGATCTTCCAAGGCTCTCCAGGGTGCAGCCTATTCAGAACACACCCTTCTAGGACTGTCCTTTGTAACTATCCTTTAAAACCAAAGCCTGGAAGTCGCATTTGTCATAAAGCCTTTTCATACACAGTTCATTCCCCAATCCAGAAATCACATTTAGGCATATGAACATATACAAAATATTTGTTTTGTTCCACTATGATAGCCTCTTCCAGAAACGTTTATAGAAAAGAACCTACGAAAATAAGTAAGAGATGGGATGCAGCCTCAGGATGTATTCCCAGAGAAGACAAAAATAAATTTAATATTTTCTGAGCACATATAATTTGGCAATATCATGTTTAACTTTTTAAATATAGTCACCTCATTTATTTGTCAAAACAATTCTGGAGGTAAGTGGTATTGTTCCTGGATTTTAGCTGTTTACAATGGTTAAATAATGTTCTAAGGTCACAATGGTTATAAGGAGCTGGCCCCTTGGACCAGGTACAACCCTACCACAAAGCCCCAGCACCTACTCTTCATAAGCATTAGAGGATTATTCAAGGGGAGAGGATGTGTCTTTCTTGTGGCGGTAATCAAAGTTGGCTCAGCCAAGGACAGTGATGTTAAATCCAGGCCTTGACAAGCTGACTCAGGAAGACTCTAACTGGCAGAGATTGGAGGAAAAAGCTACGCAGGTGGTAGAACAATACAGCAGCAGCCAAGAGCTGGCGAGGGGTAGGTTGTAGGCAGAATCAACTTGGCTAAGGCACCAGAGTCATGAACTAGAAAGGTCAGCTAAGGCCAACTTTCCCTTCATGTTCCCTTTAGTCAAATATATCCTCAGTTTGTATGCCTCAAGTACATTCTACACTTTATTTGCATCGGGGCCCATCAGGGCACACAAAGTAAGATGTCTCAAAGGCATGGTGCCTCATATAGCTGGACTCTGTAAGACGTCACACGTGTCATACAAAGATAGTCACATGTCAAACTGTCTCATGACATTGTCCTAGAAATATCTCTGTATATTGAAACGACAGGAACTAACTTTACGTTTTTCCATGTAGGCACACAGAATAAAAAAGCACATTTCCAATCTATGGCTGGATACCCATGCTCGAATAAGAAGTTCAGCATTGGAACCGTATATACCAAACAATAATGCCTTGGGTGTATGTGCATATATTACAGAAGATTTATCACAACCATAACACAGTATTGGGGATTACTGAAGGACTGAGAGCCTAAGTCAGAAGGGAAACAACACAACAACCAGGATGTCCACTAGCTGGAAGGCAGCTGTGGTAACGAACACACACGCTGAGACCTTTTAATACAGTTCCTGTGGTGACCCTGAACCATAAAATTATTTTTGTTGCTACTTTCTAACTGTAATTTTGCTAGTTATGAATCATAATGTAAATATCTGTTTTCCGATGATCTAGGATGACTCCTGTGAATGGGTTTTTCTACCCCCCAAAGGGGTCATGACCCATAGGATGAGAACTTTCGGGCTAGAGGGATGGTTCAGTAGTTAGGACTGTGTATCACTCTTGCAGAATATCTGGTTTCAGTTCCCAGAATCTATACTAGGAAGCTCACAACTGCCCATGACTCCAGATTCAAAGAAATTTAATGTCTCTGACCCCCATAGGCAACATATACATAGACAGACAGACAGACAGACAGACAGACAGACACACACACACACACACACACACACACACACACACACACACACACACACACACGCTGACTAATTGCTCCAAGCCCATAGAGTCAAATCTTAGAAAAACTGATCGGAGTAGTTCAGGTTAAGCTCATAGCGGGACTCCAGTTCCATGCTGTTGCTTCAGCCACAGGGCTTTCCTAAAGACGACCACATCACTTTCCTCAAAATCGTTCAGTGGCTCTCAAAGAAGTTCCAAAACCCAGGTCCGCCCCTGTTGATTCTTTAGTACTTACTGTTACTCCTGCCTAGTCAACCTGGTCTCCCACCTTCTACTCTAGGATCTGCAGCTATAGAAAAATGGTTAAGCACTGTTCTCAAGCACAGACAGGCTTTCCCACCCTTGTACCTTGATGAAAGCCAAAGGGTTCTGTTCTTTTTCTTTTTCATTACCATCATATCCTATTGCAAACAACATGGACATAAGAACCAGTTTATGTGGCAGACACTCCTCAAAACCTGATGCACAATGTTCTGTCTGTGTATGTTGCCTATGTGGCAGATGGAATGAATGACTATGATAGACGGATGGATGAGTGGTTGGGTGTGTATATCCATCTGCTGTTAATAACCATTCTCTTGTCAATATGCCATAGCACATTTACATTTTATTAGGAAACTCTATATTCTGTCTTCTTTTATGAATACACAAAGTTTTCCCCTTTCTATTCTTATTAAGAATAGAAGGCTCATGAAGGCTAAATTATATTTGTCTTTGTGTACCCCTTCTCCCAAAATCCAACATCTCATACAATACATGCTTAAAATATTTGAAAGTAGTATGTTGAACATGGGGAAAGACATACTGCTTAGTGCGGTGGTTTTCAATCTTCCTAATTCTGTGGTCCTTTAATACAGTTCTTCGTGTTGTGGGGAAACTCCCAACCATAAAATTATTTTTGGCGTATCATCAGTGTAATTTCGCTACTGCTATAAATCATAGTCTATATCTGTATTTTACAATGGTTTTAGGTCCTGCCCCCCACCCCCCGAAAATGGGTTGCAACCCACAGATTGAGAATTGCTGGCTTATATAATGCATTTAATGGCCATGGCTGAGATTGCACCCATTGTTGAGATTGGTTCCCCAAACCAAGCTCTCAGATTGGACAGTCAGGCTTTTGCCAGAGATAATGAAGCCCGTTATTCTGCAAGACTCCACTCAGGCATCATCTCCTCTTGCTGTGAGGACATTCCCATCTTCAAACTGTACCCCCAAATCCTGGACCTTCCCTCTCACTGCTGAACACACTTCTCACCATTCAACTGTAGTTTCCTTGGGCATCTCCAGGAGCACATGAGTCAGCTTTCTTGCTCTCAGCAACCTGCCAACCCTAGAATACTATTTGACAAACAGCTGCCTCTCAGGGGCAGGAGGTCTAGTATTTTATTTTACAGAGACTCAGCCAACATTATGAATTTTATTATTATGTACCACATGCAGTCACTGGGAATAAACAGAGATTCACTGTCCTTCCTGTAGGGGACTAGAACTTGTCCCATCGTCAGACAAACTCATAGTGCAACATCAGCTCTGTTGCTTACTTGAGCTATGATCTTAAAGAAACATCTTGCCCTCTCTATGCTGATTTCCCCATGCCTCCCTCCCACTGTAGGATTCCAACGCCTACCCTGCAGTGTATTGTGGGAATAAGATTACACAAATCAAGAACCTGACAGTTTCTGGAAATTGGTTCTTGGTATATAATGATAGTAATTATAAGTATCACATTATGAGTCCGTGTAAAAGTAAATCTTGAGATCAACATTTTAACTACTACATATATAATAATTAGATTTTTTTTAAACCATGGTGAAAAGTTAATCCAGGAACAGGATTCATACAGACACAGTCCACATATTTGGGGCGGCAGTTATTTACCCGAGCTGCCAGTCAGGAACCCTGATGTAACTGTCATGGCAACAGAGAGGAATACTCAGGACATATTGATTCATAGAAAAACAGACAATATATGACACAAGAGGTAAGATTACAGACCCAGTATGATTTCTTCTTTGTGGTGTTCCAAGGAGACTGAGAAAAACCAGCAAGGAGGAAAGATGGTCTTTCCTCTCAACATTAAATATTAAAGCAATTCGATAAGAACACTACCTCTCAGGAATTCTTCTGCGAGCCTTTCTCAGTCCTCATGCCTCCCTGACAATGTAAGTGGTATACATACCCTCTGTCAAGAAAAACCTATACTGGCCCAGCCCTCAATAAGACACTAATGTCTGTCTGCCCATGCAAACAAACCTTATCACCTTCAAAGAACAGTAAATCAAAATATTCTCTAGAAAACTCATGTTTTCATGGTGTGTGTGTGTGTGTGTGTGTGTGTGTGTGTGTGTGTGTGTGTGTGTGTAGAGGGAGGAGGGAAAGAGACACAGATAGAGGGAGGGGGAGACAAGTGAGGAAAGATAGCATTCCAGCATGGAATGACCTCAGAAGCATTGTAAGACAAGTCATTAAAAATGCAACATGCAAGTCCCTCTGCTGCAGATGCAGAAAGGTTATTGAAGTCGAAATGATCACTTGGGATCAATGTAAGAAATCCAGCTTCATAGAAATAGGGACTAGCAGGTGATTTGCCCAAACCACAGCATTTGTATTCTCTCTAAACCCAAGCATTTTTTGTGCAATGGCTAACATTTCTTGAATGTCATAAGCCTCCCTGGCCATAAGATGCAGCCATTTTGAAGGACATCTGATTGGGAATACACAGAAGGAGTTTTGTTTTCAAGTGTCCCAAGTTCAGAACTGAATTGAACTAATCTGACTTTTAGGTTAAGAGCTCCCAAACATGGAGTTTACAAGACCAATTCTTACATCACGGGATGAAAATGTTTCCTAACACATTCTTTCCACACTGATTTCACAGATCTCTCTCCCAGGGTTAGGTGCGTGTGTAAAGTTAAACTCTATATTTAGTCATTTCTGACAGCATCTTGAATTCTTCAGGCTTAACAGGTAATATATAAATAGGTAAATACTGCTTAAATGGGCTCTGATTCAGCCTCACAACAGCATGGAGTAAGAGGAACCTGACCCACTTGTCTAAGTAGGAACAACAAGAAAGACGGGCAAGATCTCTCAGGACAGTCATCTGGGGACAAGGGAGCTAAGGCACAAGATGGGGACACATGAGTGGAGACCTGTAATCTGCATGCATTGAGGGCTTCTAAAACAGGAGGTCAAGAAATAAGGCAGGATACCAGGGAGAAGAGGATTCTACAGAGAGAAACCTCCAAGGAGGTCACAGAACAAGGGACTCAACTGTCTACTGATCTACGTATACATACAAGGGACTGTCTGATGCTAAGGGACGAATGCCTGAAAATATTAAGAAAGAACAATACCCAGTGATCACAGGGCTAAACCATTTTTCTGCTTCCACACACAGGTCAGAGCTGTAAAGCTCATACTATGTGAGGCATGTGTTGGGTGAACACTGTGAGGGGGCTTTCGTGCCCTGATAGTGGGGGCTGTGGTCCCAGGGAGAAATGCTGCCTATGAAAAAAAAAAAAAACAAGCTCTTTCCACATATCTGAACTCTACCCCTACAAAAAGCTGAAAAGGACTTTAGGGAATGCAAAAGTTTTGAGTATTCAACAAGGTAAAACTCTGACCCCAAAATTTCAATTATATTTCAATAAAGAGAAATGTAAAAAGAAGATTCACTAGGAATGGGGAAATCACCCTATCAGAATTGTCCCCAGGACTGACAAAGAACATTGGCACAAAGGCTATTGTGATTGCTTTAATCCGATTGCATACAGTCAACAGAGTAAGCATCAGTCATGTTGTGTGTAGTGACGGCAGGGTGCAACCGAGATCCAAACCATACTACCAGGTAATCCTCAAAAGTCAAGACAAGAAAAATGGGCAACAGAAGATTGGGTATCAATGGAAGATTACAAATCACAGAATAAAGGTAATGAGCTTGTAGATATGACGGAAACCAACTCAAGAGAACTGTCAAAGTATTAAAGTACCGAGCTTACTCCAAACCTACAATTTGAGCATGCATCTGCTATGGCTTAGTTGTGGTTTGAGTACATCTCCTAAAAGTTCACATGTTAGAACTAGTCCTAGTGCAGCCCAATGAAAGAGAGCACAGTCCAGTGTGAGGTCACTGGAGGTTACCATTGTAAGTGATTAACTAAGTTCTCCAACTAGCTCAGAGTGACCTATGAAAAAAGAGTGTGCACTTCTGGTCTCTCATGTCATCTTTACCTCCACAAAAACAAACAAAACAAACCAACCAACCAAACAAACAAAAAAACAAACAAACCCCACCTTCTTTCCTCAGTTACAGCAAGGGAAAACAGACTAATACATTGTAGAAGTTAAATCAGGCCAGTGGTTCTGAGGCTAAAATGTACTATGTAGTTGGGGATCAATTCAATACCCTAAAAGTAAGCTACTTGTTTTCTGTTCATAAAGTCGTGTGGATTTATTAGTGTTTCGTATTGTATTTTTGCTGGATATATGCATTGTTCATAAGATCTATTACTGGTGTAGATCCTTAAATTAGGACTGATAAAACATGTTACATTTCAGTTTTAACAGACAAGTTTTTTAAATTCTTTTTGAATACTTTTATTTAGTTATTGTGTGTGTGTGTGTGTGTGTGTGTGTGTGTGTGTGTGTACATGTGTGTGCATGTGCACAGGTGTAGGAGTTGGTGCTGTACTTTTGCATGTGGGTCCTGGGGACGGAACTCAGGCCTTTAAAGATGGCACTCAGTGACTTTAAAATCCGACCCACCTCACTGGCTTCCATCAAGGACTCATATTCGTAAATTTAAAATCTACCCTTTAATCAACCATCATTCGCAGCTCTCATTTTCTGCTTTTGAATATGCAGGATTCCAGAAAATATTCACATTCAAGATTTTTATGACTATACATGAATATAAATCCCACATATTGAACTTTCCTTAAATGTGTCCCTGTAGTAGCTAAGACATAGTATACTCTTAAACAATTTAAATTTGATGATTTATAAGCCAGATGGCATTAATATCTAAATGTAGCATCATCAATTCAGGTATTTTTGACATAAATCATAGGGTCACCTTCTCTTTTACATTGTTAACTTACCCAGCAGATACCTGGAAACAACAACTGTAAGACACAGTCATCAAACACCTATAATCTAGGGTCAGGTAAATGAAAACTAGTTTTACACATGTATACTCAAGTAAGGACAAACCCGTAAGAGCAGAAGTGAATGGGTGATGGGGAGAGGGCTGAGGGAAATACAAGACACACAGCATCGATATTAGAATGGCTATTCCATATGAGATGGCTACTCCAGCTTGGTTCTTAGGACCATTTGCTTGAAAAATTGTTTTTCAGCTTTTTACTCTAAGGTAGAGTCTATCTTTGTTACTGAGGTGGGTTTCCTGTATGCAGCAAAATGCTGGGTCCTGTTTATGTATCCAGTCTAAAAAGACATTAGCCTATGTCTTTTTATTGGGGAGTTGAGTCCATTGATCTTAAGAGATATTAAGGAGAGGAGATTGTTGTTTCCTGTTATTTTTGTTAATAGCAGTGGTATTGTTTGTGTGGTTATCTTCTTTTGGATTTGCTGGAAGAGGATTACTTTCTTGCTCTTTCTAGGGTATAATTTCCCTCCTTGTATTGGAGCTTTCCCGCTATTATCCTTTGCAGTGCTGGTTTGTAAAAGGTGTTGTATAAATTTGGTTTTGTCATAGAATATCTTGATTTCTCCATCAATGGTAATTGAGAGTTTTGCTAGGTATAGTAGCCTGGGCTGGCATTTGTGTTCTCTTAGGGTCTGTATGACATCTGTCCAGAATTTTCTCGCTTTTATAGTATCTGGTGAGAAGTCTGGTATAATTCTGATAGGTCTGCCTTTATATGTTACTTGGCCTTTTCCCCTTACTGCATTTAATATTCTTTCTTTGTTTTGTGCACTTGGTGTTTTGATAATTATGTGACAGGAGGTAATTCTTTTCTGCTCTAGTCTATTTGGTGTTCTGTAGGTTTCTTATATGTTTATTGGCATCTCATTCTTTAGATTAGGGAAGTTTTCTTCTAAAATTTTGTTGAAGATATTTATTGGCCCTTTAAGTTGTGAATCTTCACTCTCATCTATACCTATTATCTTTAGGTTTGGTCTTCTCATTGTGTCCTGGATTTCCTGGATGTCATGTGTTAAGAACTTTTTGCATTTTGCGTTTTCTTTGACAGTTGTGTCAATATTTTCTATGGTATCTTCTCCACCTGAGATTCTCTCTTCTAGCTCTTGTATTCTGTTGGTGATGCTTGCGTCTATGACTCCTGATTTCTTTCCTAGGTTTTCTATCTCCAGGGTAGTCTCCTTTTGTGATTTCTTTATTGTTTCTACTTCCATTTTTATGTCCTGGATGATTTTGTTCAATTCCTTCACCTGTTTGGTTGTGTTCTCTTGTAATTCTTTAAGAGATTTTTGTGTTTCCTCTTTAAGGGCTTCTACTTGTTTACCTGTGTTCTCCTCAAATTCTTTGAGAGTATTATTTATGTCCTTCTTAAAGTCCTCTATCATCATCATTAGAAGCGATTTTAAATCTGAATCCTGATTTATTGGTGATATGGGAAATTCAGGACTTTCTAGTGTGGGAGAACTAGGTTGTAATGATGCCAAGTACCCTGGGTTGCTGATGCTCATGTTCTTGTGCTTGCCTTTCACCATCTCGATCTCCTTAGTGCTACCTGCCCTGTCTATGATTGGATCCTGTCTTTCCTATTATCTTGGTTGTATCAGAACTGTGTGGGGTGGGTGTTACTTCTAGGGTTAGAGCTGAGGCCTAAGATCTGCTCAGTGCTTGGGCGCAGACCTGAAGAAACCAGTGCTCCGGGCCAGGAGTAAATTCCTGGGTCCTAGTGGGTCCTAGTTACGCCCTGCTTGGGCAAGAGGCTTCTTAAAAACAAGACAAAACTACAACAAAACACATGTGAGAAGATATCCACATTATAACCCAGCTGTGCCTCTTCTGAAAATATTGGTAAAGGACTCCACCACAGGAAATTTGCACATCCATGTTTATTGCAGTTTTATTCAGAAAGAAAAACAAGGAATCAGTCTGGATTAATTGATAAATTGATAATGAGAATGTTTTATATATATATACGTATATATATGCCACACATATTATTTATTATATAAATATTATTGATAATTAATAATAAATAATATATTATACACATATATACATAATTACATATATGTGATTATATATATATATAACACACATATATTATTTAGTATTTATTATATCATTCAACTATGTGAAGAGAAATTTATTAAATTTACAGGAAAATTATTACTTTAATTAATTTATTTATGTATTTGTGTATTTATGTATTTGTGTGTGAGAGATGAATTTATAAGTTTGTGTGGGTGCATGTGCATTTATAAGTAGATACATGTACAAACCTGAGTACATCTGGTGTCTTCCATAGTCATTATCTGGGTTAATTTTGGAGATTGGTTCTCCCATTGAACCTGAAGCTTATTTTATCTGCTAGGCTTCCTGACCCATGAGCTCCAGGTGTCCACCCATGTCTGCCCAACCCAGTCCCGAGGTTACAGACAAGTGCCAAATGGTCCAGCTTTTACAGGGGTGATTTTACAAGAGTGTATGCTCACACTGTTGGCACACTCCCTGACTGAGCCTTTTCCCCAGCCTTACTTAGCACTGTCAATTATTATATTAAATAAGGTAACCTAGGCTCAGAAAGACAGACACTGTATGCTCTTTCTCATGGGTCTTGGCTTTTAATCTTTGTAGTACGAGTTTATGTGGGTGTGTGTAGCGTTCATGAAACTAGAAAGGTGATCGAGGGAGGGAATAAAGTAGCTTTAAGGAGGAGTAGGAGGAAAGGGTATTAGAGAACAGAGAGAGGATACAGTTGTTGGATGGGGAAGAAAGATCAGCCAAAAGAAATTACATACAAAGTACCAATGATAAATCCATCACTATGTGTGCCCATTTAAAATCCAAACAGGGGCTGGAGAGATGGCTCAGTGGTTAAGAGCACTGACTGCTCTTCCAGAGGTCCTGAGTTCAATTCCCAGCAACCACATGGTGGCTCACAGCCATCTGTAATGAGATCTTCTGGTGTGTCTGAAGACAGTGACAGTGTACTCACACACATAAAATAAATCTTAAAAATAAATAGAAATAAATAAAAAAAATAAAATCCAAACAGATAAAGAAAACACTAATAAGGGAGAATGGCTCAAAGAGAAAAGTCCGAGACAGGAAAAGACTCATCAGTGGGAACTGAGACCTGTCACTGTGCTGCAGTGCTGCGGTGGTGAGTGCACTAAGCTGTGGGGAAAACAATATGCAAGGATGGATAAGGTTTTCAGACTCAGTGTGTCCACCTAAAGAACGCTGGCTCCTGTTATGTTGTCACAAAATGGAGGGCCCAATGGGAAGGCTCTACAGGGACAGTCTTCACAGGCAGGCCTGCTGATCTGAGTTTGGTCCCCACATCCCACAAGGTGGCAGGAGAGAACTGACTCCTGAGAATTGTCCTCTGACCTGCAAAGGCACACTAACTGTAAACCTTAATAAGTGGTGGGGAACTTACCGGTTACATGAACAACCTTCTTTTAGAAAATCCAGAGTTCCAAAGCATTCCTTTTCCAATCCCAAACTAATCCCCTGATCAAAATACTTAACTCAATGATCTTAGTCTTAATTCAAGATTAAGGACAGTGTTTTGTACTTCTTCCCCTCTGTCCCATCTAGTAATCCCATGATGACATAGTAAAGGCTAAATCTTCCTTTACAGCACTAGTACACTCATCGAGGCCCTGCTATCTGCTTTAGATTGTATGCTGCGTGTGTGCACGTGCGTGTATGTATTCTACATCATTCTGGAATCTCTTTTGGAAGACAAGTAGGCATGCAGATGAAAATGTAAATTATAGCCTTGAAGAGCGAGTTGAGTGCCACTGCATTTATAATAGTACTATACAAGTCGAGTAAGAGAAAGGCTGCTATGAGCTGGTGTTGGGAAAGAAACATCTATGCAGCTGGTAGATATAAATCAGGGCTTGAAGATTCTGACAGGCAGAGAGATGAGCCTTGGAAACGCCTGAGTTCAACCATGGCTATGCATCTCAGGAGAGCCAGGGGCTCATGACAACGATTTAATGAGCAGAATCTCCAATTCTGCTCTTCCTTGCCTTCAGTTTGGCCATGACTAGCATGTACGTGGTTTTTTTTTTTTTTTTTTTTTTTCCTTCCTTGAATTTCCTTCATTAACTTCTTTAATTACACTGCATAGGCACAAGCCTCTGTAATCATACCCCATTTCAATTGTTGGCAATCTCCAGGTCTCTCCACACTCTTAGCACCTGTTCAGATTTTGGGCCCCACTTATGAAGAACCTCCCGTCAGCGCGCTCCTCCTCCACGCCACCTCTTCCCCTGTTGTGTTCATGGTTTTCTAACACTCTGCATATCAGGACAGACCGCTGCTCTCCGTCAAAAACCCAGATCATCCAACACCATTCATTACCTCCTGCATCTTCCGCGCTTAACTTGCCATTCATCCCACACAAACTGGCTCTAAGATCTTCACCAGCAGAGTACACCTCACCCTCCTCTGGGGCTTCCTTGGTTCAAAGTCATTTGTGCTCAGGACTCTAAATCATAATTTACTGCTTGGAAACCATCAATCTACAACAGCAAAGAAAAGCACTGGCTGCCATTAAAGAGCAAGGCAATCTGCTTCTAGATAAATGTTCACTTAAATTCCCTACATATTTGTTTTCCAGTGGCATCAGGGAATATGGAAAGAGAAAGGGGAAGGGAAAAGGAAGAAGAAAGGAGAGGGAGAATGACAGGCAAAGAGGAAGAGGAATGGCGTCTGCTGAACGACTCATGCCTGAGCAGCCCAGAGGAGGTGCTTGTGAAATGGAAGCTGAAGAGTAAGTAGTACTGTGTTCACCCTGGAAGGAATCAACAATCCAAGAGCAAGCAGATCTGTGTGACCTTCAAAAGACATTTCGTCTTAGTAGAAATAAAGCATGAACTTACCGCTGGAGAAAACCTGAAGTTTCTCCTGAGACTCAGATATTAGGTCTATATGTTTCAGAAACCTAACAGCGCCTGTCTTTAAAGATCACCTGGTAATTAGCCAACTCGCAAATTCTAAATAAGGTACTGTGTCTTGGGTGTAGAGCACACTGTGACTGTAGTGTGTAGTGACTAGAGCTAAAGAGAGAGAGAGAGAGAGAGAGAGAGAGAGAGAGAGAGAGAGAGAGAGAGAGAAGCACTCGGGCCTGGGCAAACAGCTCAGTGTTTAAAGTGCTTATTATTCATGCACAGGAACCCAAATATATTCCCCAGAACTCATAGAAAAGGCTCACAGTGTTAGCAGAGACAGGAGACTCTCTGGAATTGCTAGTCAGTAAGCCCAACCCAATCAGTTACACCGGAAGTCCTAGCGAGAAACCTAAACTGGAAAGAGCCAGGTAAATGGCAGTGAGAATGAGAAGTGAAGTTGTCTTCCGGGCTGCACACAAGTGTGCACACACGTAGGTATGCACCTCCACCCCTCCCACCACAAAGACGCTTGTCTGTGGCTCAGTGGTAGAAAGCACACTTTCGGAACCCTATTCTTACTGACTTCACTTTCCCCTTACGCTAATGCTTTGTTCATTCAGAGATGACAGGCAGTTACCATGGAGTAACAACCCCAAGGTCAGACCTAAATTCTTCCACTTCCAGCAAATGCCGGCGCCTTCCCAGTTGTACACAGGAGGTGCCCCAGTCTCTTCAGTATTAAGCTGGACTTTTATGTCAAGTGTTGTCCAAAGGGATAAATAAAACTTTACCAGTAATGATAAGGTCCACTAACTTCACACTTTTCCGTGAACAGTGAAAGCCAGCACAATTTAAGAGTAAAGAATTACCTAAAGCAGTAGAGGAATACCATGGGCCAAATATATGTGTTTTAGGGGCGCTCTATCCAGAGAAACTGCAGAAACCGATCTGTTAACAAGTGACATTTAAATTAGATCTCAAAGCAAAGATGAAGACATAATAATATCTAAATGATACCTATATATCTATCATCTATATATCCATCTGTCATTTATCTATCATTAGGTAGGTAGGTAGATGATAGATAGATAGATAGATAGATAGATAGATAGATAGATAGATAGACAGATAATACTGACATAATATAGATAGATGTATTTAATAGACAGTAACAGAGATGTACTGAGCCTGGATTATTTGCCAGGCTATATAGATCTTGATTTTCTTCTATGACCACCATTTAAAGATGGTGAAAATGAAGAAGACAGTTAAAGTGACATGCCAGAGTGTCCAAGAGACCCTGACTCAAAAAAATAAGATGGATGATGTCCCTGAAGTAAAAAAGTCCCTGACATTTGAGGTTGCCTCCTGGCCTCCACACATACCGACAAACACGTACATACAACCAGCCCCCACACATACAATTCAAATGCAAACGCCCATGGGAGATTTAGTTTCCTCCATAAGAAAATGCATTTCCTAAGAACGGAGAAGATTAATACATTCAATTAATAATGTGATGACTTGAGAAAGAGACACTTGAGTGACCCTTACCCAGATTTCTAATAAGGACAGGATGCTAACAGTGAAAGGACCATTTAGAAAGCTGATTTCCTTTTCATCGTGCCTGGTAAGTGTTTACTTAATTCACATCCTGTGTGACCCTATGGGAAAATTTTTAACTACTGCTGGGGAAATCCCATAGGGTTACACAGGATGTGAATTGGGCCTGTACTGAACTACCTTCAGCTTGAAAAATAAACTCAGCTAGGTGAGTTTCACTTTCTGTTTGTCATAAATTCCACATTCTGCCTCCTGAGTTCACGTTCACAGAGTGTCAGCCTCTCTGGATGGCAGGTCAAACAGAAGGCCAATGTTCTCACTGGCTTTTAAAAAGAAACTTTTAAAAAGAGTATTCCTGTTCTACACAGGACATAATGCTTTGGGCACAAGAGGCAAATGAGTGCTGTCAATCAAAGCCAGCCCAATGGAGCAGTCCCAGAGTGCTCCTGCATTGCTCCTGCATACCTGCACTACACACAGTTCAGCTGCCCTTTTCCATTTCCTGTGGAGAGTGCACAACATACCACTTCCCCTATAGAAAGAAAGAAAAAAAAAAAAAAAGCAGCCCAACTTACTTGCTGATGGAAACAGTGTCATACTTTCCACTGGCCAAGCTTGAAACCATTACTGATTTAACCTTCATTAATTTTTCCACGACGATTTGCAGAAATGCCAGGAAGCAGCTGTATGAAGACTGATTAATTATCCTTATCGTGGCTACTTCGCCAGGCACTTGTGCCCCGCTCTTATTGATATGTGTATGTGTAGAAATACCTAAATATATATTCTAGCGTGAAAATTAAAGTCAGCCCTTTCCTCTATTGGTTGAGATGGGTGGTATGGGGTGTGTTACACTGAAAAAAAAAATCTAGATTGATCTGCCATGTCTTTCAACGGCCCAAATCGTCTGGATCTGGAGGCAACCCCATGCAATTTGGGACAGTAGCCATGAAGGAAAAGATTGCTTCCTGCCGATTACTCAGATCTGTTCAAACAGACGCTAATGGATTCATGTCTTAGAGCAACACTGCATGTATTAGTCAATCACAGAGGCTCGAATTCACTTCCGAAATGTGAATTAGAAAATCAAATGCCCTTTCTCTACTTTTTTTTTCAACTTTTCTTTCCTCCCTCATCATTTTAGTTTGCACTGTACCATCTGTCTCACCCTGACAAAGAATACGCCCCGCATGCCTGGCACAGACAAGGGTGCAGCACACCTCACGGCCCCACGTGTCGACCGGCGAGCATCTCTCAAGCAGGTTCACCACCCAGCCTGGCCATCTGGGTGACTGGTTCTAGCAAACCTGGCTTCTCAGCCAGAACTAGTCAAGAAGATACGCTGGTAAACTTACTTTCCTCTAACACACAGGAATGTAGACAGGAATGTCAGCGTGCATGCACCTACTACACGGCCAACCAGAAAGCTGCCGTAGCAAAGGCTTGTCACATCCCTGAAATACAGGCTTTGAACCAAATGACAATAGTATCTTTTGGAGTGACCAGGAAAATCCCTCCTAAGACTACATTAACAACACCACAAACTGTCCAAAGATTCCCTTCTTACAGACACACTCGTTCTCCAATCCAAAGAAACCCTAGTGTACAGCACTGATATAATAACGAGAGACATGCGGCATCCAGAATCAAGTCATGGGGATTTAAGCCAGAATATCAGCTTTGAATCACATCCCACATTCAATGAACAAGTCACAGCATCATCTGAGCTAACTAACTTCTCTGTGCCTCAGTTTTCTAATCTGTTAAATGGGGATAAAGGTAACGGTTCCATAGAATTACTTAGTGCTCTAAAGCGGTACCACTAACCACCTTTAAAGTGCTCTGAATTGGCCACCTTTACCAGGTTCTTAGGTCTGTATTTTTCAGTTGATGTTTGTGACATAGATTCATCTAAAAGTCAGAGAGAAATAACACGGGAAGAGTTCCTGAATTCATTCAAGAAAGCTCATTGTATCGTTGAAAAAAAATGGGTCAACCATAAGGGAAAACTTGCATAGTTTTAAATATACCCATTAAAACTGAACCAAATAATCTGGGGTTAATAATCTGGTTTGTTGTTGTATTTATTTATTTATTTATTTACTTATTTACTTATTTATTTGTAGGATAAGCGTGTGATGCTGAGTGACACTGCTCAAGACTGCCACAGCTCGTCACCACTGCCAGGCCTAGAAAGTGCAGGTAGGAGGAAACATGAAGACCATCTGGGCATGTACTTCATCATAGTCAAATACTTACTGATAAAGACAAAGGTGCCATTTATTGGTGTGAAAATCTGGGGTGAGGTGGCAGAAGGTCCCACAGTGAAGAAAGGAAAGTCTCTGACTTCCTCTTCTACCATATGACTTTAAGTAACTACCAAGCCCTAAGGTCTTATGTTTTATGGTACAACATGGGACTTTGTGTGGCCTAGGACTTCCCCATCCTCTTGTTGCCATGACCATCTTTCTGCACCCCCACAGACAAGAGTCAAAGAGAGAAAGAAAACCATTCCTACCCTCTCCAACCAATGGATTTCTAGAAGAATCCTTTCAATACCTATGAAAGTGAACAAGAGTATTTATTGATAAGGAAGTGAATTGATGACACCAAGACTTCAGTAGAGACCCAGGAAGAACACCCAGAAGAGGGTTTTGTCCCTATTTCTCTGAGTTCTCCTTGTCTGCCTACTTCCCTGGGAGTTCCAGTGTCATGGAGGGAGAAGAGACACAGGAGAAAGGGAGGGCAGGATGTTGCTGAGCTCACCCGGGAACATTCATTTGTTACTATCTATTGTGCCTTTACGAGAATTAAGAGGAAAAACCAACCAATCAATCCCTACCCCAAATGAGTGAATGAGTGCATGAATGAATAAATGAATGAATGAATGAATGAATGAATGGACAATGCTCCAGATATACACATGAAATCAGTTCTGTTCTCTTTCCCTATCTGATGTCTATGGGCCCTGCAGGGCATAATACTTTTAACTACACAACAGAAAAAGAAAAACTAGACTATTTTTTTCAATTTATTATGAGATAACCACATCACGAATATAAGAGAAGTTTAAAGTCTTTGTTAGCAATTGCGAACAAGAGATGGTCCGTGTCTGTTTGCATCATCTTGACTTGGTTATGTCATAAAGACATTTGGTGAACAGAGTGGGCTGTCAGCTATGACCTCAACTGACAGCAAAGCCATGGATGCTGCTATAGCTGCCTCCATCGGTTCTTACTCTAATAAAGCCGGGAGTACAAGCATGCAGCTTAGAGATTAGTGAGAGCTGGCTAACGAGAGTCCCGACCCTGGGATAATGAAAAGCTCGTTTTTTTGTTCCCCCTAGCTACATACGAGTTCTGTCCCTTCTTTCTCCATAGAGAATAGTCACAATGAGAAATAAAACCATTCCTCTCCTTTGCAACCATGAGAGAAAAACATTACTGGAAGTGGCCCTCTTTTTCCTTATGACAGAGAGGAAGGGAGGATTTACTGACTTGGAAATGGATTGCTGACATAAACAGGCCATCTCAGCATACAGGCAAGTACACATGTAGCAATGTTAACACCAATTAACTACAATTTTTGTTCCAGTCCCCACCTGCTCACACAGGACCTCTGGTCCCCTTGAAAAGTCCCAACTAAGTATTTCTAGGACTCCGACAAGGGAAACTTCGAAGAGCCCACAGGCAGTCTGACAGCCAGTCACAACACCATCTGCTGCTTCCTCCTTCCTGTGCCAGCTCCCCCTAGTGTCCTCAGGAAGATAGCCTCTGCTGCCTCTGCAGATGGTGCCCACAGCAAGAATGCTAATGCCCAGAGCCACACAGCCAACAGAGCCCCGCACCCAGGCAAGTTCTGTGCTCTGAGTCTCATGCTTTAGAAGGCCCACTCGCCATAAACACACACACACACACACACACACACACACACACACACACACACACACACACACACACTATATACAGTACACAAAATGTACTGAAACCACATGGCACCTTTATCACCAGCATCCAGGCCACCTATAATCTTAAACTATTAAACTACAAGTGTTTAGGCTCCCGGGGGGCGGGGGGGGATCCTTTTGCTTAATCTGTTTGCACCAATTTAAAAAAAAAATACTTGGAATGAATGCCCTGAAGGTTTGCAAGTTGTGACACTGAAGAGTGTGTAAGTAGACACCATTCCAAGTACACAGGTTCAAGCAGCCTAATGCTTCCATTAAAAGAAACACATAGTACCTAGCCATGGCCGTTAGCGTGAGCACAAAGGACCCCAGGTAACAAAGCACAGCCACACAAAGCATCTCTGCTCCTTACCCTCAGTGTTCTGTCTGATCCAAGGCGCCACAGTTGCTGAATTAATGCAGTATTTAGAACAATTTTGCAATTAAGCATTCTTCCTTAATCTGTTATTAGTAAAGATGTCGGCCACAGGAAGCATGATGTTAATTATTTATAGTCACGTATAAGTCGACATTTCACACTGAATCTGCACGGTGTTTCAGCTTTACTACAACAGCTTGAAACTTGGTTATATTTAAATTTAAACACACATACATATAGACACACTCTCTCTCTTAGTTGTCAGAATAATTTTTTAATTCACATGTACTTTATACATAAGCTTATGCTATTAGAAAAATTTTGGATTAAAATGCTTTATTTAGTGTAATGCAGACTTGCTTTTTAATGTATAATTTAGGATATTTACTAAAACAGCTTTTTATAAATAGTTTAAAAAGTTTTTAAATTCTCATGCTCTTATTTTTTTGATGAAATATTTGATAGTTTGTATAATTAGAGCATAATTACATTTTAGTTCTAAGTGTGTTTGCATATGCATTGTGTGTGTGTCTCTCTCTCTCTCTGTGTGTGTGTGGGGTGGTGTGTACTGCTGTGGGGCACAAGTGTATATGCATCACAGTTTGCATGTAGAGGTCAGAAGGCCACCTCAGGTATCATTCTTCACATTGCGCCTTGCGTAAGACAGATTCTTGGGTTTCCTGTTGATACATAAAGCTAGTTGGCTCTAAGGCTTCTAGATTCTTTTGGCTTTGTCACCCATCTCTTCACAGATATGCTGGGATTGCAAACATGGGGTACTGTGCCTCAATTTCATTCTCTGAGTCATCTTCCCACTCACCCCTGGTTGGAGACAGGGTTTTCTATAGCCCAGCTGGCTTCACACTCAATATGTGGCAGGGGGTGACCTTGAACTTCTGAGTGCACGAGCCACCATGTTTGGCTTATGTGGTGCCAAGAATGGAAGTTGGGCTTCCACACAGATAGGCATGCACTCTGACTAAGCTGCATTTCTGAAATCAGTTAACTCTTTAGGTCTCTGAGAATGAGTATAAGAGAGAACCTTGGTATATGTATCTTCTTATGTTCCAAAATATTAAAAGCACCCCACACTCACATACCACACACAACCTGAAAAGAGTCATTCTACTTAAAATTTAAAGCTTCAAAGAATGAAAAGTCAACAAGCCCATCAAGCTGACCCACATAAAACACACTAGCAGGATATTTCAAATTCTTTGATGAAGATTTAATTGCTGTTCAAAACAACAGGAAGGAGCCAGAAAACCATTCCCATCCCATGTACAACTTGAACAACTGAGAAGAAATCCCCAGCAACTCCATGGTCTTTATAGATAAAGATTTCATCTCTGCTTGAATTAGGAATGTCGGTGAGCCTTTACTTGAAACTTACACTTCATGCCTAACAAATCCTGGAAGCCAAGACTTTCTCCCCAGTTATGAATTCTTAAGAGCCAAACTAAGCTTGGCTTACATCCACTCTCCTCTTCCAACACTCAGAAAATAAGCT
Source organism: Arvicanthis niloticus (assembly GCF_011762505.2). Taxonomy (NCBI): domain Eukaryota; kingdom Metazoa; phylum Chordata; class Mammalia; order Rodentia; family Muridae; genus Arvicanthis; species Arvicanthis niloticus. The sequence goes on along the minus strand of NC_133436.1, from coordinate 22,983,626 downwards.
CCACCAGGGTTTTAATTTTTTCCCTTTATACCATGATCACTCAGCTGCAGACTGAGGAATTAAGGGGGCAACACATACGCCCCGCTTCTCTGGGCATCTACCACTGTTTTCTAGCCAGACACTAAACCACAGCTGATCCGAGAGAGGGAACATGTCCCAAGAGTCAGGGTGCAGGGAGTCTGCCGCTGGAGTCTGATAAAATTCTGATTTAGAGGCAAAAAGGAGGACTTCACTGAGCCCTCTTTCATCTCTGTTCCACTTCCTTCATCAAGGTTCTTGGCTGCCATGTGCTCTGTAGCTTTCACACCTCACACAGGTGCACCCCTCGGACTTATTAAAATGGGATCAGTACAAAGGCCATCCAGGATATACCAGACTTCCAAAAGCATTCTTTACTTAAACTCTGAGGACTAAATCTTGGACAAAGCATTTTAACAACTTAGTGAACACAGTGGATACTTTGAATCGAATTGTCTCTTACATTTCAAAAGATGAGGAAAGATATTTCTTAGCCATGTAGATTGAAAGACTGGTTCAAAATAATCTATATTAATTTTTGGTAAATTAATAATACAGCAGAGCTCTCTCTCCACTCACTCACTCCCAATGGGTTTCATTATATATCTTGGAAACCTCTAAAATTCTTCCCCTGTTTGAGACAAGAAAGCAGCCTAATGTTTCAGTTACATAAAAGATACAGTACATAGCTGTGGATGTTGGCATGAGCTTTTTGTCTCAAACACAGAAGGAGTTTTATAGGTTTGGAAGATACATAATGAAATCCAGTGTGTGTGTGTGTGTTCGTGTGCACGTGTACACATGCATGTCCTATGTAGGCCAATGCAGAGCCCACTAGACCTGGGTTTAGAAGAGCAGCCAGGAAACCATATCAACCCTCCTGCCTCTATCTCCTTCACAGTACTCGGGTTACATACCCAACTTACTACTCAGGGCTGGGGACTAAAATTTATGCATCCTCAGGCATGCAAAGCAAGTGATACTACTCACTGAGCCATCTTCCTAGCCCTGAAGCCCAGCATTCACACATGAAAACATAGAAACTTTTTATTACTGAGAATGATCCTCATATTATTTTATTTTATTAAATATGTAATTCTAAGTGTATCTCACTCTAATGACCATTATAGAAATATATATATACATATATACATATATATGTATATATATGTATATATACAAATATATATACGTATATATATATGTGTGTATATATATACATATATATATATATATATACATATATATATATATATATATATATATATATATATAGAGAGAGAGAGAGAGAGAGAGAGAGAGAGAGAGAGAGAGAGAGAGAACACTTCCAGACTTAATTCCCTTAGACATCTTCAGGCCTCAGAAATAATGTTATTATTAGTATAAACAATTGAAAATGCAATCTGCAGAAAATGTTAACTAATTGCATCTGTTCTGAAGAATAGTTCACGGTGCCAAGATTAAAATATATCAATAATTTCCATTTAAATTTTTCATCAGACGTCCAAAATGAATCAAACTTGTGCATATAAAATACAACACATGTAAAGCAGAAACAATAGGTGGTTATAATTCTAAGAAATATTTAGAATAAATTAATGAATATCATATATACACATCCATACATATATATACACGCACACAATGTGCGTTTATGTGTGTGTAGTTTTGTTTAATTTTGTTTTTGAGACAAAGAATCACTTTATCTCTAACTTGCTTAGAAACTGTTCTGTAGTAAAGGCTGACTTCAAACTCAGAGATATGCCTGTCTCTGTCTCCTGAGAACTGGAATTAAAAGAATATGCTGTCATGTTTGGCTTAGATGCACAAATGTGTGTGTGTGTGCGTGTGTGTGTGTATACATATGTATGCATACATACATATATATATAATTTTTTCATTTCTCTGTATGTGTGTGCATGTGTGTGTGTGTGTGTCCCTATGCATACCCACGCATTCACACACATGCCTAAGCAATCCAGAAGACAGCAGTGCATTCTCTGAAACTGTATTTAAAGGCATTTATGAGCTGCCTGACATAGGGGCTGGGAACTGAAGCCGGGTCCTCTGGAAGAGCAGGAAGATCTTTTGATAGCTAAACCATCTCTCGAGCCCCCTTCATTTTAAATTTTTCTTTGTAAACCAGTTCATTTCTAAATTCCAAGGGAAATCCTGAAAAAATGAAGCTTTCACTCTACATATTATACATGGTAGGATGTACCTTGAAAATAATGCTTCCTCAATTTTTTTTTTTTACAAATTTGGTTTTGTATATTTGACTTAGAAATGTCTTTTTTACCATCTGAATTTTTTAAAATGTCATTAATTTTTTAATTCTTAGCTCAGAAGTCACCTCCATTATGTATATGTTCAAGAAACTTAGGAATAAAAAGCTGGTATCCAGACTTTGTGAAGTTGCGTTTACAGCAAACCTCAGAGAAGAATTGTCAAGTAACCAAAGCACTTCAAGTCTTGTGTCTGTCATCTGGAAAAGGTTCAGCTCACAACATGCTGGTCACCCACACTTCACACGTGCTGACGTGCGAAGTAGAGCAGGAGCTCAGAGACATCCTTGGCTACACAGTGAGCTCAAGGCTATCCTAAGCTACATGAGAAGCAATGTAAGTGATGAAAGAGACTTTTGTAGTTGATCGAGAATTTCTTACACATTTCTGCATCAGATAGAAATATTCTATTCACTTCCAGCTATCCATCTTTGCATGTTGTTTAGGTGCCCTGATAACACAGGGGACCTAATTAGGGCCACCTAATCTGAGTCTTGAAAAATAAAAAAATAATTAAAAAAAAAGCAATTGACCAAACCATATCAAGAAGACAAAAGGAAGGGAGAGAAGAAAGGAGAGTGGGAGGGAGGGGGGAAAGGAGGGAGGGAGGGAGGAAGGGAGGGACAAGGGGGGTTGATGGATGGGTGGAGAGATCAAAATAAACACATCAGACTCGTTTTCTCTTTTCTCCAAAGTCACACATATAAGATGCAAGATGATGTCAAGTTGTAAAAGATAACAGAGGCGCAAATGTAGAGTATTTAGAAAAATAATATCAAGATGAAATTAATTCTTCTTTCTAGAATTTAAAATTCACATACACATCTCACCATAATTAAAATGAAAGCCTCCCAAAACAGCATTGGGGTATTCTTAAAATATTCTTAATATGTTTCACAATTAATAATTTAATTCAAGTATTTTAGTCAATGTAAAAAAATATGTTAGTGTTCACTCACTATAACACTCTTTTATAGTTTAGCATAATTAAAAATATTGCCATTTGTGCTTATATCATAAAACACACACTTTCATTTGCTTTAGAAACAAAAGAATTAGAGATTAAGAGTCGTATAATAAAAGACCCGAGTCTCTTGATTAAACCTGAATTTCTGACTATTTAAAATAGAGTTGTACCTGCCTGTGTGGCACACCTCATCAAACATTCACTAATATTTGCTGCAAAATGAGGAAGGGGAGGGAAGCCCTTGCTTTCTCATGCAACATAGACAAGCTAAAATGAAAATGATAAATCCTGCAAGACACAAACTTGTCACTCACAGCAGAAAAATAGAAAAATGACAACATGCTCGAGGAGTCTGTATTTAAGTCTCCAACTCACAAGGGTCCGCGGCTCTGACCTCAGCCACTGGTTATGACATCTTTCTGCTGCTTCCAAAGGCCCCCTAAACGTTCCCTTGGACACACAAACAAGCATCCTGACCCAATCTGTCCCAGGGCTTCATTAGGACCTGGGAGGGAAGGACCATGTAAGGATTTTCCTCACTTTGTTCCCCAGTAAGAGAATGGCAGGCCTGCAGGAGTCAAGGTTGATGTCTGATGATTCCTCCAAAAGTAAGAGGCTTCCCACTGCCATTTTTCTGACGACTTGACTGAGCTCTCATGGGCTGAACATACTGTGGGGGTCAGAGTAGCAGGAAACAACTTACTGGAGAGACACCTATCGAGTATTACCTTATAAATGAACTCGCATACCAACTCTATCCCTATCATTCTGGGAAACCTGCTTATATTGGCTGGTTTCCAATAATATATTTTGTTGAGAAATTTGCACGTCTTTTCCCAACCCTGTTACATTTCCTAATCATCAGCCTGAATAAGAAACGGAACTCAGAAAATGTTTAGTGACTAAAGGATAAACCAGTGAGTGGACCCAGGATCACGGGCATGCTCATATCCTGTGTTCACTAGAGGGTCACCGGGCGCATGCTCTTTCTTCCATTCCAAAAAAAAATTGCTCTGTTGTGCCAGGTGCTTGAAACAACTGCTTTAAAAACACACAGAGAAGAAAACCCAAAACAAGACATAAAACCTATCCCTTCCACCTGTTGTTTGAGTTCTACACTGCTACCCTCTCCTTCTTCCTGCTGTGACACAAGGTGCCCTTGTATATGGCCATGTAGATTGTTGAGTAGTCCATGAGTATTCTTGAGAACAGGCAAACAGTTGGTAGTGTGTGTTGTTCTCTGTAGAAATCTCCTTCATGGGACAAGAGCCAAGGAGAGCCTGAGGACTTCCCTGACCTAGTCCGAGGTTATGCAGTACACTAGACACTATCAGCAGGGTGCCCTGAGGATCACCTGGGAAGCAGGAACTGAGGAGGATGCTGAGAGGGAGTGGGAAGCTGGCAGCAGGAAGCCCAACACTTTTGCAGTATTTTGAAATCTGCAATGACTTCTTGGGACAAACTTGTTCTCAAGTGACGCCTCTCAGACCAGCCAGAACACAAAGAACTTCCCGGGGTTTATATAAACTTTACCCAACAAGGAGAAACCACTGAGCACTGAGTGGGGGGGGGGGGGAGAGGAGGACAACCAACTCAGCCTTTCTGCTCACTTATGTGTTTAATTACATCTTCAAGATAAGAAATAGCCATTAAAATACTTTTACCCTTACTTCCACAAACTTTCAGAACATTCTTACTGCAATGTCTACACTGAAACTTTGTCATGGTTGCCTTGGGTCCATGATGGCAGCACTGGCCGTTTTTTAGTTTATTGGTGAACATTTGAAACCTTACACATCTACTATACTTTTGCTCCCAACCCATTAAACAGGGCACCCAGTGCAGGCAGGATCCACCTCTCAGCGGGAGTACTTCTCTCTAGCAAGCTCCTCCTCCCTCAGCTATCCTCACACTCTTGACTTATTTTTCAACTACATTTTTTTTTTTGCCTTCTTTTATGATGAGATTTATTTTAATGCTAGTTTATCATTTCCTTCTGCATGTATAGTGACAATATAATTTTCAAAATAAAACCACATTAATAGTTCATTCATCTACAGCCGGGATTTAAAAGCAATTTCACATTTAAATTTTAAAACTCGAGAACACATTTAACATACAAAAACCAATGCTTTTGCTGAACTCAATTAGCTTGGGTCCTGACCTACCAAGCCAGCATTATGTAAAAGGTTCTAGCACTTTTTGTATTGCTTTCTTTAACTACATTTCTGAGAACTCGGTAAGGTCTAAAAACACAGCATCCCCTTGAAGTCTCATGCTCAAGGCTTGGTCCCCAGCTGATGGACCCAATCATTAAGAAGTGATTGGACCATGAGAGTGTCACTCTAACAAACAGACCCAGCCATGAACAGATTCATAATTCAATGGCATTTGAGAGGTAGGAAGAATGAAGCCTAGTTTAAAAAAAAAAAAAGTAGGCAACTGAGGGCTGGGCTTTGAAGGGTAGTTGTCCCTACCCTCTGCTTTCTGGTCACTGATGAGGTGAGAAGCTTTCTTCCACCATAGTCCAGCAATGATGTAGCCAGTGGGCATGGACTGGAGCCTCTGTGAGTATAAGCCAAAGTAAACCCTGTCTCCTTTTCGATGGCTTCTTTTAAATAATTGTGACAAACACACACACACACACACACACACACACACACACACACACACTAACATGTATCTAAAATACTTCAGAGTACTGGATCTGAATTTTAAGGCCAAGTTGAAGCATCATTTTCTCTACATACTTGCTACCTTTCTGGTCCAGAGTTAACACTATTCCCATGATCCTTTGTTTCACACCTACTATTACCCTTATCACAGTCTGCCCCTGATTTCAATTAACTGGGTAGTATGTGACATCCTCAAATACTACTCAGCTATTTTGGCTAGAATGACCCTCATTATCCTCAATACACATTCCAATACCCAGTACAATGTGTAGAGATTAGCTCACATTTCCATGATATGGGATGATTCTCTCACATTTACTATGCTCACTGGATTGTTGATTCCCAGCCCTCACAGTCAATTACAAAAATCCTGCAGTACAAGTAACTCACTGCATTCTCTCCAAATTATCTCCTTGTTTGTGTTCCTGTAACTATCTGACTGCCGAACTTTATAACTTCTCACAGAGACTAACCCAATCACCTTCTATCTTATCTACCTCCAGTTCTTCTGATTTTTCTCTACAATGCTATCATTAATTAAGCTTTAACTAGCTCCCCCAAAGTAAGGCAATGTGTGTCTCCTTAGCTCAAAAATGTGGTAACATTCTTTCAATCTCCAAAACAAAGCATGGGTTAGGATTACATCCAAGGCTCTCCCTACTCTATAGACTGCTTCTATGTCCCCTTCCTTCACATCCTCACATTTCTCAATGCCCTGTTTCAAATGTTGAAACTGACAGTATTCATCCCATGTCTTGTTCTAGGTGGGTGTAATTCTTCTCACTTGACAAGATCCCTCCTTTCTTAAAAGCCATTCTTAGAAAATTCTATTTGATCCTAGAGTCCACCCCCCAACCCCAGGACACCCACGAGAGCATAGATGTGGTTTCTTTCTTCTTGTATTCACAGAGCATTCTATTTAGACATTCCCAAGGGCACTGCTACAAGCATCCTTCGATTCAAGTCAGGTAAATACGACTCCTAGCTCTGTTTGGGGGGCTAAAAGCAACTGAAATCCAATACACAGGCATACTGGTCATTGTCTTCCCCTATACTTCCAGAACGCTAAACTGCACATGGCAGAACTGCCTCAAATAAATCTTCACTGAATGCAACAAAACTAAATCTTTCACAAGTCACTAAAAAATCTCAAGTTCCATGAAAGAAAGGATGAGGGCTCAGCCAGCAGTGTTGGCGTCTGCGATGATTGGTGTTCTCAAAATTTCCACTTAAGGCTGATGACAGAATCTATGCTACAGTCAATGAATAATTTATTCATGCACAAATCACTCTGTTAATGGAAGTCTTTCATGGCTTACGATCTAAGATACATCCACTGCCCTATACTTACAACATGTGTGCTTTAATCATTACTACACAAGGTAATGACAAATGGTAATTACAGGATCAGAGGATGCCCATAAACTGATTTAATCCAGAATATCTCTTCTGAGATTTCTATGTATGGAAGAAGCAGCGAGTTATACCAAACCAGTGAACTCACTGCTACAATCAAATTTAGAAACCTAAGCTTTTCTTGTCATTACATTGAAGGAATAATTTTATTCACATAGCTAGTATATTTTTCTCTATTTTGGTGCTCAATAATCACCCCCATTTCCCGGCACCATATTAGCAAATGAAATGCATCACACAGAAAGAGAAGTGTGTGCCTATGCATCACCTGCGGCTGCAGAAGCCACAGCACTTTGGTGATGTGCTATTTCAGCAAACCATGAGAGGGTAGCATTCATGCTCGTCAAAAGGAAAGGATGGCTATTTCCCTTGTCTGTTAATATTCTGGGAACCTGAAAGAGACACTAGCTGATGGGAGTCCTGACAAGTACACATGAACCCAAGGAAATGAATTCATGAGGAAGTATTTAGTAAGCTGAGGGGACAGCAAGAAAAGGGGAAAGACTCGAGTTTTCCAGGGGATTCTTGTTTCCAACCACAAGTCCTCCCAACACATGAAAAGAATAAAATACATGTATTTTCTCTGGTGTTATCTAAAATGTATAAAATCAAGTTGATCATACTGCTACACAAACTGGCATCTCTCTTTTTTTGTGTGTGTAAAAAGTCGAATTTTAACTCCAGGCTGAAACCTGAAAGCTTCCCACCTCCAAACCATAAGCAGCAGGTACACACACACACAGACACACACACACACAGACACACACACACACAGACACACACACACACAGACACACACACACACACACACACACACATACACACACACACACACACCATGCAATGAGGAATCCCTCACTGTCTTCTATGTACGTTTCCTTCTATTTGTCTGTAGCCAGTCAGTCCTCTTTGCTGTCACTCAAATCCAACTCAGGTCCCCAACAACTACCCAACCTCCAGTCCACAAAATCAGAAGACCACAAGGCACCCCGGTGAAGGACAGTACTGGGCACAGTGCCCTGGGGTACACAGGATACAATAACAGTCACCAGGGGCAGTGACCTGTGCAAGAGTCAGGAGAACCTGAAGGAAAAAGCAAGTGGAACTGAACACAGCCACAGAAGACTGCATTCAAGACTTGAGATGGGAGGAATTGAGGAGGAATCAAAGGAACTCAAGTGAGAAAGAATTCCCTGAACCTAGAATGAATACACTCATGCATGAAATCTAGGCAGTGTCTTTGTGATGTGAGTGCAGAGACAATAAGTGTACACAAGGTGACAGCTCTTGACTTAATATGAACACACCCTAAGCCTGAAATGACTGCTACACCCACTTGCCCTACCCCACCTCTGCTCCTACCAGCTAACACAACCCACAAGAGCCTCCTAAACGGCAACTCTGTGCATTGCTTTCTTGCTCAAAAACACTCAGGCACTCTGCACTTAGGACCACAAGAAACATCTACCCTTCATCCTGTCATCATCAGCACAGGGACATCCTATCTCAGCTTTTTGCCCCTAAATCTCTCAGCATCTATTCTACACTTTCATGGGTTCACAAACCCCATGCCATTTCATCTCTTGAGTCTCCTCCCACACGACTACTTCTGTTACCTTGTGCCTATTTTACTTTAAGAGCTTTTGCATTTTATACTTCGAGGAGGTACTAGACCCAAAGAAAGCACAACTCAAGGAAGTATAAAATCCAGTGTGAAGATCCATAGTGCAGCCATTCAGAATGGAAGCAATGGAGCATCACATTGGATTTCATACTTGACTATCAAATATATCTTTATACACTTGCGGATAGAATTCAGTGTGTGAGCCGGGCGGTGGTGGCACACACCTTTAATCCCAGCAGTTGGGAGGTAGAGGCAGGCGGATTTCTGAGTTCGAGGCCAGCCTGGTCTACAGAGTGAGTTCCAGGACAGCCAGAGATACATAGAGAAACCCTGTCTCAAACAAAACAAAACAAAAAACAAACAAAACAAAAAAAAAGAATTCCGTGTGTGATTTTTTTTATTTGCTATTTTTTTATAATAAAGTTTCAAATGAAAATATTAAAAAGTGGGCACTGAAAGTCTGGAGGTTTGTGCTAATCGACTCAGCTCTGGATATTTGGTAAGATGCAGTTTTCCTGATCCATCTCACTAATGTCATGTAACAGTTTTTCAGAATGCAACCTGAATTTTGAAAGGGAACTTAAAACCATTTTAATAAATTCCACCAATAATTATGGGATATCTACTGTTTTGCTCAAGACTCTTTATTTTCCCCCAGGGTGAGGAAGATACTGATAAAATAAAGATCTACTTTTGCTCTCAAGCAGTTTATAGTGGGGCCTTGTGATACACAACAGGAGAAAACACACACTTCAGTATAACTACTTCATCATTAGGTGTAAGCATAGAAATACAATCAAGAAGTGATATGAGAGACACAGGAAGGGTTGAGTGACTTATGAAACCAGGTAAGATAAAACAAAAAGACCAGTAACCCTAAAGTGAAAGGATTAACCAGACTGATATCAGTAAAGCTCTTCAGCCAAGAGTATGAACAATAGAAAAAGCAGACAATGGAGCCAGGCGAGTTAATTTAGCATTTGTGACTTCATGGGTAAGAAGTCCCAGTGGTATTATCTTCAAACATAAAATGGGGATCTCTACTCAGGTGGGCTAGCCCATTATTTAATTTAAAAATTATTTATACTAAGTGCTACAAATGCCCAAGGAGCCTGAATTTATGAACCCATTCTTAACCTGTAGGCATACTGCCTTAAAGACGGTACAGTTCTCAGAGTGAGGTGAATGTTGGATAAATGTAACAGAACCTTCAGTTAGTTCATATCTGCCAAGCTGTTGTGTGATCTTTGGGGCTCACTGGAGAATTTCTAAAATCAAATTCTTTCTCACAACTTCAATATACCTTCTCTTTACCTATATGAACCATATTAAACAGAATGTTGCAACCATATCCACAAAGTTCCAATATTTGGAGAATGTCAGTCAACCAGACCCATGACCACACAGTGAGTGTTACATTCCACCTGACGTTGGGTAAATCTGTGAATCACTGGGGCTCTGACCTTGACTAAATGACTAGATATAGCACCTCCACCCAACAGTCTACTCCACTTCCTTATAAACAAACTAAAGTATATATAATTTCTTTATCATAGCTATTTTCTCCCATAAGATAACACAGGTAAACACTATTTGTAAATGATAAACTATTACACAATTATGTTAATACACATAAAAACAAGGCACACAGAAACTTTCACTCTGTAGGGGTGATACACAGAGTAGCTACTGAGAAGTTTCCTACACAGCTGTCATACAGTACAAACCAAAGAGGCAGAAATAACTCTACAGAAGAGACTATTCTGAAACAAGGAAGCAGCCCTCCATCGGGGTGTTGAATAGCTACAGAACAGACATGGAATGGAATGTATGTTGGCCATATGACCGGCTTAATAAATGCTGCCTAGCTAAATAGGTGGATAAGTTATTGATCTCATGAATGAATGAAGTATGATACCTAAAAAGTGAAAGGAAATACTTTCTGAAAAATGAAACCACACGGCTCATGAAATCCAGCCACTCATGGGCTCTGTATGGATCTATTATAATGAAGAAAGAAAGTGAGATCATTGGAAGTCAGATACAGATGCTTTTTAAAAGCCTGGTTTCACACCAACTTGTCAGTAATTAAGCATGTATAATTCTTCAGTTATAGTAAAGCAGGGGGGATATAAAGAGAAACAACTTCCATGCATGTAAAAATCTACAAAACTGCCCCTCAACAAGAGGAAATGGTTGGATGGCCACACCTTGGCAGCTTCCAGGATCTACTGTGAACTGTCTACAAAGGCAGAAGTTATGGTAAGCCCAGCAGGTTTGATGTGTACAATTTGAGCAGCTGAAATGTGTTTAAATACAAGTCAAGAGTACAAATGTTCTGAATTTGTCGAAATAAGAAGGAAAATAAAACCATACATAGGCATATTAGAAGGGAAAGGAGCCATAGAAGATCGAACAATCCGTCTGAGGGAAAAAATTACAAAATAGAGCAATCCCTACAGAAATCAGAATCAGACATTTTGTACTTCTTAACATGAGACTTCAATAATTTCTGATTCTCAATATTAATCAGTGTAGTAGTTATGCAACTCTGGGCAAGGAAACTATCAACTCTGAAATCCAACATTCCCAAATTGACAAGGGATCTTAAGTCTTAGTTTAAAGTAATTGTGAGCCAGAATCCTGAATCCTACAGATTGCTCATTAAAGGTAAAAAATATTTCCCTTCGAGCCAATAAAGAGGCACCTCTTGTTAAACTCCTAAATAAATCCACCCCATTGAATGAAAGATGGACACACCTGAGAATGTAGATCAGAACCCATGGTAACAGATACAATACGGATTTCAGCTAGACATGTAATGTTAAGTCTGCTCAAAAACATTACCAGCTTGAAAAAAAAAAACAGTGTATAAAATTAGCATCAATATAAGGATAAAATAATTCACATTTCTCATCTTTGACAGGAAGTATCATAAAATGAATATTCTAATGTTGCAGGTTTCCTATCTTTTCAAACTCTTTTCTATTTGCTAACTTGGGGCAGGGGGAGTTTTATAACTTGGAGGAAAATTCCTTAGTTGAATTAGGGGAAATAGTTGTTGACAGAGTAAGGAGTCATTGATCATATTGTCTGTGCATATTATTAGAAAATCTTAAGATATCCATATCTGAGAAAAGATGCCATTTCTGTGAGTTAGGTCCATGCTCGCAGGCTAAAGAACCAGCAGGCATGCAGCAGAAAAACTACAGCTTCTGTAAAGTTTAAACATTAGCCATTCAGCTGTTAACATGAACCTCCCTCACACCATCACTAACAGTCATGGGCTCCCACTGCCTGCTGACCATATATCTTACCTTCCTAAAATACTATGGATTAAGTAGCATACTTATTGAACCCAAAATATTCAATATTTTCAAAGTGATGACGTTAAAGAAGCCTGGGGCTAAGGCCATGTCCACTTTCAGTCTCCTACACATGACATATGTACACATCTCATATCACAATCAGAAACTGGATGCAGAGGTGCACACACACTGGGAATAACTGTAGGAGACTAGACTGTGAACAGTATTGCAGTTAAGAGTTTGGTGCATTAATTTTCGTCCTCTGACACAGATAAACTACAGAAGACAAGAAAGCTCTGCTTTGGAAATATTTTAGACGTCTCTCTTCCCCGTGCGATTTTCATCTGACTGCCTTATCTCCATTTAATTACTCAAAACTGCTTTCCAATGGTACTACGTGTATGTAACAAGGGAAATTCTCGATCACAAATGAATACTGAATTAAACACCTCACGAGGCAGGATGAAAAAGATGTCCCGCAGTTTGTAAATTCAGTATTTCTACTTTCCTGGATGTCCAAAGGCTACACAAATGACCAAAGATCTAAAGCTGAGGCCTCAAGACAGATTACTAGAGACAAGGCAGCTGTTGGTACCCACGGGCCATACAATATTAGAGCCTGCCTGACCAATGGGACCTTTGGATGCTCACAGCTAGACAAACACCAGTTGTTGGGTAGCTTGAAACCGTCTCCCTAATCATTAGACATTTTCTTCTCTTCTTCATTAGCATTCACTGGATTTTTAAATAGTTCCAGTTTATTTGAAAGAAACTAAATAATAAGGCACATAATTTTATCATCATGAAGAATATGTAGAACTTTCATAATTCATGTCTTGTGACCTAAAATTAGAAAGATAATTTTCCTAAAAAATTCTGATACTATACAAAGGGTTAATTAAAGCAGAAGTTTGCCTGAGTTTTAAAAAAAAAATTACCAATCCCTGAAATCAGTATCACTTAGGCTTTCTGATGCCAAAAATCTGTTTGAGAGAGCAGGCTTTTACTACACTGACATTTTAAGAGTAGCCAAAGTCCTGTTCCCACTAAATTCTGGCAGTCCCTGGCGATCTGGGAACAGCCTAAACAACTCCTAGTTCCCAATTTTCTATCTCAGGAGCCTCCAGTGCCATCCAGCACAACATGAAGTTCAATCAGACAAGCCTTTACTTACATGTCTGTTCTTGTCACAGACACATGCACAGAGAATGAGAATGGTTTAATATAGCAAGATGTGAGATTTCTTTAAAAGCTTACTATATATTAGATTATAATCCAGTAAAATACAGACACATACACATGCACACATACAAACACACACACACACACTCACACACATGCAGAGACAGACAGACAGACAGACAGACAGACAGACAGACAAAGAGAGACAGACAGAAATATCCCCCAAAGTAAAAAGTGATAGTCTCACATTAGTTCAAGATTACAAAAAAATTATCAACAAAACTGCAAATAAAAGGGGAGTTGTTAGTGAGGCCCTAGTGGCAGAACCTGAAGCTGGTATGTGCAAGGGCCCTGGATCCAATCATCTGCATCTAATATGATAGAATGAAATAGAACAGAACAGTAGATAAGAGGAGAAATTCCAAACAGTAAATGACGGTTTCTAGTGTTCAAGTAAAATCAGACTGCATAGACTACAGAGAGAACGCTACATTCAGAGTGCACCCAGGTTAAAGCCCAGGTACACCTCTATGCTTCAGGGTAACACTAACGCTGCAGGGGATGAGCTTCTGGGACTGGCTGACTGCTGGACTAGATGCTAGTCAGTGAGAGGCCCTGTCTCAAATGAATAAGGCAGAGAGTGATAAAGCGGGGTGACTGACATCCTGCCCTGAACTTTGTGTACCTGCATACAGATACATACACATGCATACACTGTCCCCACATACATAATACACAAATGAGCATGCATGCACACACATGCAATACATTGCTACCCCACACACATCCCACGTACACATATACATATATACATACACACACGTACACAGCCCCATACCATATATACATGTGCATATGTGCACATAAATTGCTACACACACATATATACACTACCTCACACACATCAGACACATATGTGCATGCATTCATATGCATGCACTGCCTCCCACACAGACATACATACATATATTCATACATACATACATACATACATACCACCTCACACAGACAGACCACACACACACACACACACACACTTTTAAACTTAAAGTAATTTTTAGAATTGCAGGACAGATATAGAAATACATTCACTGAGGCTATATTCCCATGGTCTATCACTTGTCTTGAAGGCTTCAAATTATTTCTGTCAAAATCTTACTGAACACCTACTTAATATCACACATTGGCGACTGAAATTAAATCAAAAAAAGGGAGTACCTTCACTTACCTACTAGCTGGCTGTTGAGAGAATGTTCCAATCAAATTAATTCACTTAATCTTTCAAGTAGATCTGATTATCATTGGCTTTGACAAGACTCAGAGACTTCACCTAATGAAAACACAAACAGAAGAGCATTTACATCAGGGTGTGATGGCACCTGTAACTTAATAACACAATTCACGACGAGAACAACACCGTGCTACAAAACAAAAGTATTTAGTAACTGGATTAAATTCTGTAACTGGAGTAAAATGAATGCCCAAACAAAGAGATTAAACACCCAGAGTGAAATGGAAAAGTTTATTTCCAACACCGATTGGCACATGAAAATGATTACCCACATGGTACAAAGGTACAAGGTACCACATGTACATGGTACAAGGACATTAAAATCACACACGAGCAAGCATGGAAAGAGTTGTTCTGGAATAATTGCCCCCTCCCAACCCCCATTGATTCTTGTTGTTGGCTGCGTTTCTCGAAAGCCATTAAACCTTAGCTACAGCCAGTATCTGCTAAGCAATAGTAGCTAACACCTACATTGATTATTTACACGTAACAGTGGTCAAGCCATCTTGAAAATAATTCAGCAACATGGATGTGCAGATCATTCTGAGCTCGCTGCCTTGTTTCCCTCAGAAACTGCTCACAGTAGTGAAGTCCCGTCAATGAGTTATTATAAATGTTTTATAAATACTATCAGCTCATTCCACTCATTTTTCTCAGCACAACACCTGTCCTGAGGTCCAGAAATCAAATTACTATCTCAGTTACTGGAAAAGTTCCAAGAGAAATCAAGCAATACCTCACCTAGAGAGAGACTAAAATAGTCACTAGAGCATCAAGCTGAAGAGCAGATGACAGAAAATCACACAGCTTCAAGCTGATCCTGAATCAGGTCTCCCTAGAGTAGACTCAGTATTTTCAAACCAGGATTTTGAAGTCATAGAAACAACCACATCCTAGGCAAAGTTCAAGCCATATTCCCAAGCCGTACATACATGGTTTTTAATTGCACAGTTTGGAATTATGAGATGGCCACTTCCCCAATCTTTCTATACACATGAATGAAATTAATCAGTATTTAGAAGAAGAAAAAAATGTTTGCAATAGATTTGCTATTTCTTTCTGGTTTTAGATGATATTCTCAAAAAACGCTAACAATGGGCAACACAAACAACAATAGCCATCTATACCAAGTCGAGTCCTACAATAATCACAAGAGTTAACTTGGGGCCTACACTTGCAAGCTAAAAGCCCTAACACTACCCTGCACCTCCACACTGTGAGAATGTGTGTGCGTGTGCATGTGCTTTAATTTTACTGAATCAACAAATACAGTCACCCTTCGATGAACTGCAAGATGGCTCAACACATTCTTTATCTTCAAACACTTAAAGCTGTAAGAATATCTCTGTCTTTCCTTTTTTTTTTTTTTTTTTTTTTGTTATGCAAGCTTTTCAAAGACACCCAAATATCAATGGTACCCAAGTTCAGGACCCAGTTTGCAGCTCTCTGCCAGGGTGGGAGTATGCAGAAGCTTGGCACCCAGCTCCTTCCCTCTGGCAGCTTCCTAAAGCAGACTAGGACTCGCCCCTCATGATGCAGAACCCACATGAAGAGTCCTCCTTACTGTATAAATTTCTTTTCATTTTGTGTGCATGTGTGTAGTGAGTACATGTGTGTTTGTGTATGTACCTGTGTACACAACATGTGGAAGCCAAATGATGTCAGCGTCTTCCTCTCTGGATTGTTTGAGACAGCGTCTCTTGCTACACCTGGATCTCACCAACAGGACAGACTGGCCCCCTGAGATACACCTGTTCCTGCTTCCCCCAGCATTAGGATTACAGACACACACAGAGATGCAGACACATACAGGCATGCACACACACTGTCACAGAATGAGCTAGGGGGGAAGGGCAGCGGTAGAACTCTTATCGTACAAGGGCAAGGCCTCCAGTTGTATTCCCAACAGTACAGAAATGAGTTGCACGCCTGGCTTTATGTTTATGTGTAGGTGTTTGGGGATCTAATCGGTCAGGTTTGTTCTCCCATTACTTCACTCACTGAGCCATCTCCCAGCCCTCAAGCTTAAAAATTCTTTAAAATCTTTTTCTACTGCGTTTTCCTTGTACAGCGTGAAATTAACCTGTACAGACATAGAAGTCTAACATCCTTTCCAGTCTTTCTCACTTCTTAGGATACGGTTTCCTTAAATTATGTAAGTTTGCCTCCTAAGAAGTCTTAAATTTCTGAGTACAACCAGTTATCAGGCCCATATGTTAAAAGCCTTTTCACCTACTCATCTGCAGACACCTTTTCTATATCTGTTGTTGGGGGGTAGCAGTGATTTCAAATGACAAGGAGACATTTTAAATGCTTGCAGAGCACCTAAAAGTGGTACGGCTACCTCCTGTCGAAGTCTGAGAGCGGTAAGGAAAATCCACTATTCACCCATGAGTGACCTGACGACAGGACTGCCAGTGATTGGCACAGAAGATGAAATTACGTTGCCTATAAGCCAAGGTAGGCAAGCTATGAGACATTTTCTCAGAAATGTTCATTTTCTTACAAATAAACACCAATACATGGCACTGCAGTAGATCCCCAGGGATCCGATACTACAAAGTACAGAAACATTTACAACTAGCTGAAGCGGCTGGGTCTGAACTGCCTTCCCTTTTCCTGATGCCCAAACCACCCTTGGCACTAGCTGGAGGCAGGGCCCTGATGCGACTCAGTCATCGGGACTTTAGCCCCTTCAGGAAACTGAAGAGTTCATCTGAACTTGGCATTTCAAGCAGTTCCATGTTAGAAAATGTCTAACCCATAGAACAGTGTGTCTATGTCTATGTCTAGCTATGACTTGACCGTGCTTGTTACCCATTGGACTGTTGAAGCTACTTATATGCAGTAAATTCGACGAATGGACAACGCTGGGTTTACATGCCTGGGGCTTGATGGGCAGCTTTCCCTGGTCATGCACAGGGGCCATGCTTTGTGAGTTTATGGGATGCTCCGTGGGGCAGGGTCGTGCTAACCGATTACAGCACTCATGGCAGTGGTTCACAGCATCTGGAGTAAACTCGAGTCACTGTGTCCTTATACACGTGAGCAATCTCCCAACACTCGAAGGGCCAGAAAGGCAGATAGAAATGCATGTAGACTCCAAATACTGCCAACCTCACACTAGTCTATCACCACTATCCCCACCGTAGCAGCTTGGTTAGTGCAGTCGCCCTGCTTAATGACTTACTCATGCTAGCTTTCCTTAGAAAAACATGGCAAAACTGCTAATATTTGAACCAGGAAGACACTCCTATTCCTGTAACCCAAACACAATAATCCACTCTTCGCACCAACATGAACACACATCATTCATATGCCCTTGTACTGGATATGCATTCTTGGTGTTTTCCTTATTACTCTGTAAGCAATTCTTTATTTCCATGTGTTCAGACAGCTCATTTTTACCAACCACATATTGTTCCATAGAGTTAGAATGATGTCATCTCCTTCATTAGCCCTGTATGTGGGAATTCTTCACAAGCTTTTATCTGTGTCGCCAGAAATAAAATGCTATGTTGCGTAAAATATTATCAGAAATAATATTAAACCAAAAGGTACGAATACTTTATGAACTTACATTTGATGCATACCAAATCATTTCAAGTACTTATAAAGCAGCCAACAATAAATAAGTGCTTTAATTCAGCAAATTTCCTGACTTTGTACTTGATGTTTAAAAAAAAAACACTTTATTCAGTATTAGTTGTGCCTCAGAATCTTTGATTATTTTAATGGTGACAGTAGTTATTTTCTCATTTAAAATAATTGTATTGTCTTTTACCTTAGATGAAAATTTTACCTAATTATGTAAGTTGACCATGTTTAGGTTATATGGCTTTGGGGGGCGGGGTTGCGCACGCACACCTGTGTGCATGTAAATATGTACATATGTGTGCAGATGCCAATGGAGGTCAGAAGAGAGCACTGAATCTCCTGGAAGAGCAGTAGTTCCTAGGCAGTTGTGAGGAAACTGCTGTGGGTGCTGGAAACCAAACTCTGGCCTCTCTAACATCAGCGGTGAGATCTTCACAGCCCTGGTTGCTGGGTTACTTTGCATCTGTATGTTATAGCCTACGGAGTTGGTTTCTCCCTCTTTACTTTTTCTTCCATCCACATACTGAAGACGGAACTTTGATTCACACTGTGTAACAGTGTCACACTACATGACTGGCACTGAACTACATAGCTCCATGTTGTTCCACGGCAACATGCACACGGCACGCTGCGTCAGTTAGCACTGCGTGCGTGTGTCTGAGTCTGCAGTAGGACGGCCTTCTGCTCCTGGTGATGTTTTCCTAACACTCCTTGATACACGTGTGTGTTTGCAATGCTCTCATCTGCTTCGTTCCGGGTTCCTTAGCCTTCAGTCCCTGTGTTAAATGCCTTTCATTTCAACCATACTCAAAACCGTCCGTCTGGATTATGGTTAAAATTGCTCTGTGCAATAAATACAACAGTTAGTTGTAATGAATGGAATCATCTCTTCTGGACTTTAGTTGTCCATGTTTAACCAGGCACACCAGATTATAAATGATGGCTATGCATGTAACACGCAACTTGACATTTAATATACACTCATCTTCTGTTGGTCTCCTTATCTCTTTTCCTGCTCCTGTTTCATATGCTAAAAATATAGCATTGCTATCCAGCAACTAATTGCTAATTCTCTTTACACCCAACCCCCCAGAATAATATTCTCTGAAGGTGGTAAAACGGAGATTAAATAGGTAAGTATTTTTAAGTCCTATCTTAAATAAAACAGATTAATTTTCTTGACAAAACTGAGATCAAATTTGATAAACACAAGTTCCAAAAAGGATTCCCCATCAGCCATTTCATTTGCCCCATCTGACGAGCCATGTAGCTCATTTAAAACAAGAATGGATGGCTCAGACAACCTAGTACAAAGTACTTTCCTCTCTCTTCCTTCACCAGTGTCTCCTGATTCTTCTGTTATTTAGGTTTGAACTCAAAGACAGAGAAAGCAGAGTGTAAATGACCTGAAGCTATAATAAAACAATCAGGCCTGGTGACACAGGCCTATATTCTCAGCACCCACAAGGTAGAGACAGGAAGATGAGGAGTTTAAGGTCAGCCTCAGCTACACTGCAAGTTTGAGACCAGCCTGAGTGATATGAGATCCTCATACAAGTAAAAATATTTGAAACTTATTTTTTTGTACCAAAGACAGTCTGGATTTTGCTGTGCATGCTAATTATAGCCATATGTCATTCTCTTGGTTTACTGGCTGCTCTATAGGTACTTGAAAATAATCTCACATTTCAAATAGCCTAAGTGGTCCATACATCCAGACTCTATGTTGACAGGCAAGAGGTCAACACACAAAATGGAAAGAAAGCAAGTCAATTATCTCTGTGAGAGTGGGCACTTAAGGACCGAGGCTGGTTCTGTGATGACTTGAAAAGCCACCTTATGTGTCGAGTTGTGTGAAAGTATGAAATACAAGTGCCATGTTTCTCTGCTTTACTGAAAAAACAGAGAGAGCGGCAGATATTTCATCTGAACCATGTTTTCTGAAAGACTGCAAGATGTCTACAAATTTTCTTCCCTGGAGTTCAAAATAGCAAGCTGAGTAGGAGTGAGTACTTTGAGACAGAAAGGGAAAAGGGAGAGAAAGGAAGGAGTGAGGAAGGGAAGTTGGGGGGGGGGGGGAGGAGGAGGAGGAGCTAAGGAGAGCAAACCATACTGTCTGGTCCTTGGTGTGAGTGGTCTGCAAGACGCCATGAGCTATGTACATGGTTTGTGTGAAATAATAGTTTGAGCCAGAATGTATATACAGTTCATAAGACTTCACACAGAATCTCCTGGTCACATCTTGTGGTGTGTGTGTGAGTGTGTGTGTGTGTGTGTGTGTGTGTGTGTGTGTGTGTGTATCTGAACTTGGAGCATGCTACTTTGCTAGACAGGCTGGCCCGATTAGCCCCAGAGATTTTCCTGTGTCTACCTCACCCAGGTTTTATCAAATCGGTGCTGGGGACCAGAGCTCAGGCTTCATGCTTGCATGGCAGGTGCTGATGGAACCATCTCCTGAGTGGGACCAGATAAGTGGGACCAGTTATATGTAAAGACTAAACTAACAGCATCAGAGGTACAGGAGAAGCAAGCAGTTCTCTATTATAGTCAGATACTTTTCTAATAGAACTTCTGTTGCAGATGGCTGTGGTCTTGGCAGTGCTTTTTACAACATAGTCAACACGGTGGTTTGTTAAATTAAAATGTTGGTTGGTTCTGGATCCTGTAGGTCTGAAATGAGTCCCCCAAATGGATCACGTGGTAATATGAGAGCTGGAGTTTGAGAAGCAAGATACTAGTTAATAGCCAGCCAGTTACACATGCTTGTAAGTGCCCGATTTTCCATTAGACACTAAAGGAAGTGATGAAGTCTATGATAGGAACACCGAACGGCGCACACACACAAACACACACAGAGTGTTTTTTTTTAAAGTGGGTGCCCAATGCTAAAATATGTGGTCAAGATCCTAGGAATAATAATTGCTGAGATGAGGGAGAGTTCAGTTTAGTACGCAGCAGCTGCCAGTGACTTCATGTGTGTGGAGGGTACGGGCCCTAGGGTGGAATGAGACAGAGACAAGAACGAAGAAGGGCTCCCAGGACAAGCAAGAGGGCAGGGTTTAGACGGCTACAGCACACCTGCTTTGAGTCATACATCCTGTCAGTGGAGGCGTCCATCCAGAATTCACTTTTAACCAGGGGAGGAAAACCTCAGCTCTGCCTAATAGTTTCAGGACTGAGAGTTACAATCTTATGCTGAGGACTGGATAGCTCGCCTTAGGCCTGTGCAAGTAACCTCTACTGGCAAGAGTAACAGTGTCAGGAATATAGATGTAAGCCTGGGAGAAAAAAAAAATTAGCCTTGCATTTTTGTATACATACATAATCACGTATACATGTCTCTAATGGCAACAACTTTAACAGCATTAGGCAGCATTTTTTTTTTTACTGTGACATAATTCATCATTTTCTGTTAGTGTCTGAATATTACTTTGGTTGCAAAAATAAATGTGTCTCCTCCTATGAAGTGCTTTGGGATGGCATATACCCACACACCACCTTCAACGACAGCGCCCTTCTTCCTTTTCCTCCCACACTGGCTCACAATAGGAAGAAACATACCCAGATACAGGATGAAATCATTAATGAATTATACCTTAGGTTTTCTTTCTTTCTTTTCTTTTTTTTTTTTTTTTTTTTTTTTTTTCCGCCTCTGAGACATTTTCCTGCTAGCCCACATTATGGTGTTATATATTGCACAGCAGATTCAGTGGCAGAGCAAGAGGAAGCCGAAAGATCTATCAAAGTGAACCTTCCCTGGTGAGACCACTCTGAAGAAGGTTAACAAGGGGCTATGGGTGCCTAACTGCAACCAGCAAGGGCAAGAGAAGCATTTGGGAAAGGATTAGGACAGACACATCAGCATCCTCAGGTCAGGTTAGCCACCTGACCATTCTACCTCCATTGGCCATAGAACAAACAGACACCATCATGTGAATAAAACACAGAGAAACAAGCTTGGAATGCCACCGTGTACCATGCTCCATGCTTCTCCTGCACTGAACACCCATAAAGTGTACACAGCACTGCATTAACTGTTCCAGATACATGTGTGTCCTAGCAAACTCCTCTGTGCTATCTGTCCCCACAAAAGAAATCAGAATTTAGGGAGCACATGATTCTGCCATTTCAAAACCCTGAGGTTTGAACATCACAAGATACCCATTATGACATTGGTACTAGGTTAGAGCCCTGAAACTCAGTTTCTTCCAGTGAATTATCTCCCTCCACCAGTTCAATTAAGGTCCAGACTTTCACACACTCACTAATGTTGACAACGTGTTATTAGGGTAAGGGTTCTAAATGAAGTCTAACTTATAAATAGCTGTAGAATGTGAAATACAGTGTAAACAGGGAATCACTGGTAAGACCATGGAGCCTGCCTTCCACAAACCTCTTCACCTTTCTACTCAGAACCCTCGGAGCCCTTCCTGGTACTCTCCCTTAAGTAAGTCATGTAAGCAAGTCAGCTCCAAGTATCTCATTTTGCTAAACCCACAACAACAAAAGAACTCCAAAGTTTCACTGGAAGTGACCAGACTAACAAACAAACAAAACCAAAACCCAAATCACATAGTGAGTTTCTGTGAAAAGAAGTTAAGAGAAAAACAAAGCCGAACATGAAATCTTAGGGCTGTACAAACTTAACTTGAAGAAGGAAATCGCTGCTGGTGAAGAGGCGTACTCAGAGGCGGGGCTTTGCTAGAACAGGATGCACATCTCCCTTCTGTGGGAAATATCATCACCAAATCTAGTGAGATGCACAGCAAGTGACTCTTGCCATACAAATCAGGACAAGACAGGTTTCTTTTGGGTTCTCTGAGGCTGTTACTGTTTGTACTGAACTGGCACTTCTGAATGCAGACCATCGGTAATAACTCTCCCGCACTGAACACCCATAACGTGTGCACAGCTTTGGGCTCATCATGGGACTTCCAGAACCATTTCATACTCCTTGGTAGCTATCACTGTAATCCTCTGTGTTCACGTGTCCACCTACATTTAGGTGTCCACCAGAAGTCAAGAGGTTCTATCTGCAACAGCATGGCTTCTAACAAGCTTGGAGCTGTGGTTGAAACAGGGCTCAGCTGAGAAAGACTTCCCCTGCCAGAACTGATGTCTTTGGGAATCCGGCTGCCAGGCCTAGACTAAAACAAGGTCAAAGCATCCCCAAGAGGAAGCCGCTCAACTAGCTGGGTTGGTTTCCCTGAACCAGGCCTAGAAAACCCTTCAGACTAACAATAGACCTGGCAAAAAGCTGTTTGTTGTCTCCCTCCACACAGAGGGGAGGATCCTCCTCCCAAGTGACAGGCAGGGTGCAAACCTGTCTCCAGCAGACACCAGAAGGAAGCACAGCTAAGCAGAGCAGCCAAGGACAGCCAGCCACTTGTGGCTCAGACAAAGGCATACTCTTTCAGTCTCAGGACTAGGACTGTGGAAATATATATTACAGACAGGACATCCCTCCTGGCACTCACTGTGAGTGAAGCCCAGGCCACAGCAACAACAACCTGGCCAGAGGACAGCCTGCACTGCACATCAAAGCCAGAGGCCCTGGGAGGCTGGCCTGCAGCCAAAGACACTGGGAGCTGCTGAGGAGTGCACTGCCCGGGACAATAGGGAAGGGACCTGGTAGAATCTATGAATTCCAAGCACTGGGGAGGTCTTCTCAGAGATCCTGCCCTCTCCTGTCAGAGCCATGATTTAATCTCTTTGAAGAAATAAAAAAAGGAAAAGAATATACATTCTCCAACTTCTCTGTCTGAAAGACAGACACCACAATGCAAGCTGAAAGCACTCTGGTCCCTATAGCCTCCAGCCAAAGTCCAAAACAATAGAGCTAAGTGAGATGTGGCACCCTCCCCCCCTTCATCTGAACGTGGGCCTTAAGTGAAGAGAATAATCTCAAACATTTAAATGCAAACATCACAGTAGCACTGCTACAGCCTCCCAGATATTTCCCACCAATTCTGTCTAATTAGAGTCACATCGAATGTTAATTATAACCTGACAGCTGTATGATCTGCCAGGGCACAGCTAGCAGTCCTTTTTTAGGTAACAAGGATTGAAGGTGAGGCTTCAAATTCTGGCTCACAAGCATGACACAGCTCCTGCATAAGACGACCCTCCTGGAAAGGTTTAGCCACTTACTCAACAGAAACAGAATAAGCTGGGAACTCACCTTAGGCTCCGTTTTTTCTTTTTTTTTAAGGTAACCACACAGGAGAAACCCTGCCCAGAATGAGGGTTCTGTGAACAGATCATTCTGGGCTAGAAAAGGGCTTACAAACTTGAGGATCTGAGTTCTGATCCAAGGCTCTCCACATATATAACGGCAGACACCCAGTGCTGGGTGATCTTCTGTCTTCTGGCTAGCATCATTGACCTCTGAGTTCAGAATGAGACCCTGACTCAAAAAATAGGGTGGACGGTGACTGAGAAAAACACCTGCTGTTGACCTCTAACTCATACACATACACACACAGGAACATACTACAAAACCTATAAAAGACAGAAAAATACCTTCCTTTCCTTGCTCTTGATATGTGAAGGCTGAAAGCTGCCATCCTTCAAGATCCTTTAGAATAGAGCAAAG